>NC_050574.1:454001541-454301541 GCF_011100635.1 Trichosurus vulpecula | reverse complement strand
TTAAAAGTAAAAAGATTATAAAGTCTTTACTAAATCTTTGTGAGCCACAAATGCTTGGTAGTTTGGGGGAAGACTAAGGTGTGCTGAAACCCTACAAATTATTATAAACTAGACAAAATGTTCCTTTTACTATGTTTTCTGCATTTTGCCTCATGATGTATGTTTAAAACCAAAGGTTTCTCCCTTAAAAATAATCAACCTGACAAATAGTTCATCTCTATTTTGAGTATGTCAAAACAGTGTTTTGGCAAAATACGTGTTAATAAATAGAAATATTTATTAGATAATATTAAATACATATAGTATTATTTATTTATAGTATTTTAATACTTAATAAATATTTCTATTTGTTGTTTTTCAGTTGCACCAGTCATATTTGACTCTCCACGACCCCATTTGGGGGTCATCTTTACCCTATTTGGGTACAGATACTGGAATGGTTTGCCATTTCCTTAACAAACATTTTTTAATCACTTAGTTTGTTGTTGTTGTTCATTTGTATTAGTCATATTTGATTCTTTGTGGCCCCACATGGCAATGATACTGGAGTAGTTTGCCATTTCCTTCTCCATTTCATTTTACAGATGAGGAAACCGAGGCAAACAGGGTTAAGTGATTTGGCCAGGGTCATGCATCTAGGAAGTGTCTGAGGCTAGATTTGAACTCAGGAAGATGGGTCTTCCCCACTCCAGGCCCTGCACTCTATCTACTGTGCCATGTGGCTGCCCCAAAACAACAGATGTTAGAAAATAGTAAATAGGGGGAGAACGTATTGGTGTATCACACTTGTAGTGTTAGCGTCAAGAGCGATGGAAGAAACTAAGGAGCATTAGGAATATTAAAAAAAAACAGTTTAGGAAGAGCATCTTTGGAATCAGGAAGAACTAGTTTGATGTCCACTCTGACAATTAGCCATGTGACCTTTAAGTAAACTACTTAACTGCTTGTGCTTCATGGTACTCCTTAGAGTTTAAAGTTCCAAGATATAGATATGTAGCAATCTGCCCTAGAGAAGGGATTCCCTGCACTAGTAGTCTACTTTGAAGACAAAAATCACGGTTCCTTTCTGTATTTATGGCTCTCTGGCAGCAAGAATTAAATATCTAAGGTATTAGCTACGAAGGATGTTTTTCTTAGTTACATGAAAAGTCCTCCTGTGTCTCTGCCACATGCCAAGATCAGACAGTGTCAGTTGACAGGTGGTGCGATGTGTAAGAGTGCTGGGCTTGGAGTCTGGAAGACCTGAATTAAAATTTCCCCTCAGATAGTGATTAGCTTTGTGGCCCCGGGGAAATCGCGTAATTGCTCTCAGCCTCTGTTTCCCCATCTGTAAAATGGGGGTATATGGTTCTTGTAAAGATAAATGAGATGTCATAGGTTCTTGTATAATTACTAACTGTAATTATTATTACACAACTTAAAACTTATTCCTGTAATATTTTCACACTCTTTTTGTCATTTTGGGGAGAGCATAGAAACTGCACAAGTATTCACCTGTTCTTCTACGTGATTGGGCAGCTGGGTGGTGCAGTGAATAGAGCACTGGCCCTGGGGTCAGGAAGCCCCTAGTTCAAAACCAGCCTCAGACACTTCGTAGCTATGTAACCCTGGGCAAGTCACTTTACCCTGCTTCCCTCAGTTTCCTCATCTGTAAAAAGATCTGGAGAAGGAAATGGCAGACCTTTCCAGTATCTTTGCCAAGAAAACCCCCAATGGGGTCAGGAAGAGTTAGATAGGACTGGGACAAAAAAGACAGAACCGCATGACTATCAGCTTCAGATATGCCAAGGCAGTGGCCTCTCAAGCTTTCCAGCTTCTTATAGTCCCCACCTAGGAACTGCCTGGAGGCCCTGTTAATATTCTTTAAGAAGCTACAATTAAATAAGGAACCATTAACTTGGACTACACTGATTCAGAATTCATGGTGTTTTGACTGGGGCTGGATGATGTATGCCTTTGTTCTCCCCCTGTAGAAAGGCCAAGCTAGGCCAATTAATAGTTATAAGACTACCTGGCAGAGTGTTTTCTTTTTTTTCCCTCTTAATTAAGTAGGTTAGACTTCGAGCACTACAGTTCTACATATTTGCAAATAATTGATTAAAAAACAAATGAAAAATGTCTTATTTATTCTTTAAAGTAAACCAGGTAAACCCCAACCCTTCATTCAACCAGTGGCTTATGTTCAGTTAATTCAATTTATCACATTACTGGAAAGTCTGAGAGCTTTTAAAAAATTCTATAATTCAGACTTTCTACAAATTGTTCCTGAATTAATCATGGTTAGTAAGAAACACTGAAAAAGCAACTCCTAAACAACAAAGTAAGAGATTATTCTAATTAGAACTTTATAGCCCTTGTGACAGGACTTGTGGGTAACTCCTTTTCTTTTCTTGATTCAGAAGCCTATTTCAGTGTTACTGTTGTTCAGTTGTGTCGGACTCTTCATGGCCCCATTTGGGGTTTTCTTGGCAAAGATAATGGAGTGGTTTTCCATTTCCTTCTCCAGCTCATTTTACAGACAAGGAAACTGAGGCAAACAGAGTTAAGTGACTTGCCCAGGGTCACACAGCTAGTAAGTGTCTGAGGCCAGATTTGAACTCAGGAAGATGAGTCTTCCTGAATCTAGGGCTGACACTCTTTTCTACTGTGCCTCATAGTTGCAGTGAAGACTTGAAGAAGATTATGATCATAGATTTAGAATTAACCTCTTATTTTACAGAAGAGGAAAGCGAGGGTGAGAGATGGGGCAGCTAGGTGCTGCAGGGGATAGAGTGCCTGGCCTGCATTCAGGAAGACTCCAGTTCAGATGTGTTCTCAGACGCCTACTAGCTGTGCAACTCTGGGCACTTAACACTGTTTGCCTCAGTTTCCTCATATGTAAAGTGAACTGGAGAAGAAAATGGCAAACCGCTCCAGTATCTCTGCCAAAAATCCACCAAAGGGGGTCGTGAAGAGTTAGGCAGGACTGAAAAACTAGTGAGAGGGTGAGAGAGTGCTGAGGTGGCTTGCTTAGGGTCACACTGATAAGTATCTGATGAAGGATTTGCACTCAGGGCTTCCTGACCTCATCATGCCACCTAGCTTCTGTCTTCCTTCTCCCTTTCCCTTTGCAGATTCCCCTTATCAAATGCTATAAGGCATGTAGAACACTATATAAGTAGGAGCAGGTAGGTGGTACAGTGGATAGAGTCAGAAGGACCTGAGTTCAAATCTGTCTTCAGATGCTTACTAGCTGTGTGACCCTGGTCAGGTCACTTAACTCTCCAAAACACACTATATAAAGCGCTGGCTATTACCGTTATCATTGCTCATGGTGGGGCTAGCACGATGCCTTTGCACAACACTGTTCACTGGAGGGTTTGGGGAGCACCAGAATGCCATCTGCCCTTGCCACCCTTGCCTGCTGGTGTCGTTGGCCGAGAAGACGGGGGTGGCAGAACTTGCTTTGGGTTCATAGTAGTAAGAGCACGCTTTCCTTTTGATGCTGCTACTGTTTGGCATCTGGCTGCAGTGGGGAACATTTAACCCCCCTCTTCCCGGGAAGTCAGCCTCCACTGCTTATGAGGGTTTTCCAGCATGCTCTGCCCTGCTCACAGGATCACAGGTTTAGAGCTGGAAAGGACCAAAGGGGCCATTTAGACCAAATCCTCCTTTTTCATGTCGTGGGCTTGCTCAGAGAATTTGTAGATTCCTTCCTTATTTCTGGCCAAACCACATGTCTGGTGACTGTGCTGAAGGGGCTCAGAGCTTCGTGTTAGTGAAGCTATACTCATCTGGAAGAATCAATGGACCTTGAGAACGGAAATGCCGCATCAGTTCTTCCTTTTTACTGCCACCCTTCTGGTAGCATCCTGTAACCTCCAGACTTTCAGTGAGAGGTAGGGGCAGGCTGGCCCTTTTCCACACTGGCAGCATCAAGATGGTTCCCACATTGCAGTTTGTTGTTTTTGGTGGATCAGTTGTGTCCTACTCTTTGTGACCTCCTCTGAGGTTTTCTTGGCAAAGAAACTGAAGTGGTTTGCCATTTGCCCTCTCCAGCTCATTTTACAGATGAGAAACTAAGGCAAACAGGGTTAAGTGACTTGCCCAGGGTCACACAGCTAGTAAGTGTTGAGTCCAGATTTGAACGCAGGTCTTCCTAGCTCCAGGACCATCACTCTACATACTGTACGTGTAGTTGCCCATGCTGTAGCTAGGGGAGGGGAATTCAGCTAGTGGATTTTGGCCCCAGGCCCCTGGCTGGCTTTTCTATTTCAGGTTGTCCTTTCCGAGTAAGGGAATGATTGTCCGGCTTGGGGAATGAGCTTCTGAGTTTGAGAGGTCTAGTAGGACTGCCCCCTCCAACCCCCCAGGTCCTGTACTCTGAACTTATAGGCAACAAAAGAGAGGAGAGACTGAAGAACTACTTGAGTGGTCAAGGACCAACTGACCAGCGATGAAGGGCTAAGTGTGGATACAGAGCAGAGAGGTCCCCTTAGTGAAGAAGCAAACTGCAACAAACTGCAACATGGGAAGGGTCTTGATGCTGCCAGTGTGCCCCCAGGTGTATAGTGCCCCTAGGCCCAGTAGAAATTATTGATGTTAAATAAGATGAAGAAATTGATGCCCAGATAAGTAATTTGCCAAAGGGCACACAGGTAGTATTGAAATAGGTACAGTATTGGCCTGAGGTGGGGCGAGGGAGATATTGGTGACATAATTCATCATATCGTATCATCTTTAAAAAAGTCTCCTTTTGCCTTTCCTTCATATAATGATGTGTAGGATAATCTGTCACTAGTGATTAAACGGGAAGTAGTAGGACATCCCTTTTGATCAGTCATGGAGTTCAAATGCTAGAAGGCAAACACAGAAGTCATGTAGAACGGTCAGCCGACCCCAGTCAGGAACACACACTGAAATCATGGTATGGTTTAAAAGATGAAGCTTTTTTCATTTCGTGAAAATTAGCACTATTCTGTATGCCCATAGCCTTAAAGAAATCAGAGAAGGCTTAATGAGCAAGAACTAAGCAGTGAGCCTAGAATCATTGAACTAGGCTTTTCTTTTCATTTGTTTGTTTTTCATTAATGCAGGCAGAGAATCTGTGAGTATAATTTTGTATACACGGATGCCTCTTTGCCCATGGTCCTAGAGAACATTGGGAGGGAACTAAGGAACCTTAATGGTGGAAGGAGGCTGTTGTTGGTTGTTTCAGTGGTGTCTGACTTTCCATGACCCCATTTGGGGTTTTCCTTGGCAGAGATGCTGGAACGGTTAGCCATTTCCTTCTCCAGCTCATTTTTACAGATGAAGAAACTGAGGCAAACAGTGTTAGGTGACTCACACAGCTAGTAAGTATCTGAGGTCACATTTGAACTCAGGTCCTCCTGAATCCAGGGCTAGAGCTCTATCCACCGCACCACCTAGGGGGTCAGTGGGAGGGGACTAGAACTATGAAATATTTACGTGAACGTAATTGTTTCAGGGCTAGTGACTGGAAATTCTTTCAATCCTGGTCAATTTTATATTTGAATAGCCTAGAGGAAGAGACAGTATCCCTCAGAATTTTATTCTTACTTTTCCTTGATATCAAGAAAATATCTCTTGTTAAATTTAAACACCTTTCCAAACTTTGTTTCAGATCTTTGGAGATGGAAAATGCTTTCTGTCCATCCTGATAATTCTTGAAGACAGTTGTAGTTAAATCTTGAATAACAGATTCACCTAACTAGAATGGTTCATTACCCGGACCAGAAGGCAGAGTCCGGGGAGACTTGGTAAATAACTGGAGAGCAAATCGCTAGGGATTTGGTTAGAAGAACAGTTTCAAAGGTACATAGCACGCGTGACACCTATTCTCTTAAGCCCTTCATATCTATGGTCTTGCGTCCAGAACGGTGACGCTCTCTGCAGGACCTTTCAAATGGACGTTCAGTTATTGTACAAATACAAGGCATGCTCTCCCCTCGTGTTTGGTCTGTATAAAATCCGAGTGAGGATTCTAATTATTTTTGGCGTGTTCAGTTGTTTTTCGGTCGTACCTGGCTCTTCGTGACCTCATTTGGGATTTTCTAGGCAAAGATCCTGGAGTGGTTTGCCATTTTCTTCTCCGACTCATTTTACAGATGAGGAAACTGAGGCAAACAGGGTTAAGTGACTTGGCCAGGCTCACACAGCTGGAAAGTGTCTGGGATCAGATTCGAACTCAGGAAGATGAGTCTCTCTGACTCCAGGCCTGGCACTCTGTCTACTATGCCACCCACCTGCTCTAATTCTAGTTATAGTATTAGTAAAAGAATAGTTATTTTAGTGAAAACACATTGAAGATTCCATAAAAATGGGAGGAAAAAATTATTTTAAATTTAAAGAACCTTTCTTAGTAAATTTTTAACATGGTAATTTTGTGTCTTTTAAAAAATGCACACACAGACACATGTTCCTTTCAAAGAGATCTCAATTCAGGGGTAAAGTTCTGTTTGAGAGGGGCCTACAGTTGGATCAATTCAGTAAGTTAAATGTATTGTACTCACAAATGTCAGGAAAGGAAACTGATGTATTTTAGAAGGATTTTCAACAGAAGTTGAAATTAAAATGGGAAAGGGTTTTCTGCTTTAACCCAAAATTCAATATTTGTAGATCACTTTAAGGTTTGCAAAAGCGTTATCTCATCTTGTCCTCACAACAGCTTTGGGAGGCAGCTGCTGCTACTGCTCCTCCTTTACAAAGGAGATTGAGGCAGGGGGTGATTAAGTGACTCGTCCAGAGACACGCGGCCGGTGAATTCTGAGGCAGGATATGAACTGAGGTTATGCTGACTCCCGGTTCCACCTTCCATCCTCTGGGCTACTGAGCTGCCTTCAGTGTTGGGCATACTGGCTGAAGTTTGGAGATCAAATGGAGGCCTTAAAAAAAGTTTGCTTGCTAAATTCAGGATTAGAGCTTGTTAGAGTGAGAGGAACTTCTGAGATAACCTAATCTTTTCATTTTACAGAGGGGGAGAATAAAGCCCCCAGCAGTGAAGGCCCAATCAGGGCCAAGGAAACATAGCTCTGATATATAGTGGGAGCTCCGATTTCCTGACTCCCAATCTGGCCGTCATCCCCTAAGCAGTACTATTGGCCCGTCTTTATTCAACACTCTTTTCTTATGGATGAATAAATTTCCTGCTGCTTCCCGCAGGACAATAAAACTAAACAGGAAAAAAATGTATGATAACTTTGAGTTAAGCTCAATTTGAAGGAGACTGTGAATCGTCTGGCTGACTGTGCTCATGCCTCCTTCATTCTGATTTCCCTTCCATTATGAGAAAAGATGTGGCTTTGAATCTCCTGTCCTGCTGCTGATGACCTGAGGCCTCTTCTTCGCCTCTTCCTTATGGCTGTGTGAGCAATGAGTCTCCTGCCACAGCGGGTGTCTCCTTGTACCCCATGTTGCAGCAGCTGTTGCAGAAAATATAAGTGCCCACCTGGGTCCAATTGCAGTGGAGGAGTTTGAACTCACAACCTGCAAGTACAAGGAGTTCACCTCATTAGGGCCGGAAGATAATTGAGTTGCTGTTCCACTATCAATATCATTTAAGTCTCGTATTCCCTGGGACGCAGTTTCCCTCAGTTGTTGTCTATCCGAAGGGTGGCTATAAAGCAATGAGTTGGATTCCACAAGCCACATGTGAAAACGAGTTTTTATTACTTTATAGCCTGGGCTTTAAAGGCTATCTTTCATCTTTTTAAGATTCAATTCAATTCAGTAAATAATTACTAAGGGCCTGCTATGGATGAGGCTGAGAAGCAGTCTAATATATTGAACTGAGCTGGTCAGAAAGATCCGGATTCAAATCCAGTGCCCCATACATCGTGGCTGTGAGACCAAGGGAGAGATCTAAGATACATGAGAGAGGAAAACGATTCCTAGAGGTTGAACTTGAAGAAGGCAGGAGGGCATGGAGTACATGTGGAGGGTTCAGTAGGTAGCTTTAGCCTCCTCTCCAGCTGAGCACTCTGGTTTAAATTCACAAAATCCAAATGATTTCATTCACTACAAATGAATAGTGCATTACATCATCAGGTCCTTAGCTGCTTCTGTCCTATGCACTCATTCCCCACAGTAACTCATTTAAACCATTTCCTCTCTCTTCAAGCCCTCAGCAACACCTCTGATCCCTATGTTTATTAACAGCTGATTTAGATGTCACTGAGATGACTGAGGTAATCAAGGATGGACCTGACTCACCTTTGCGATTATGATCCTTAAAACCTCTCAGCTTCAACCCTCTTTCCTTCTTCCCTCTGGTAAGAAAGAAAGCAATATTATGACTTGCTAAGGCTTCCTACTGAACCCTCTACATGTACCACTTGTCCTCCTGCCTTCTTCAAGCTCAACCTCTAGGAATCATTTTCCTCTCCCATGTATCTTAGATCTCTCCTTTATATTGGCTACTTTCTGTTTGCCTACAGACATATTCAAGTCACTCCAAATCTGAAAAAACAAAAGTCTTTCCTTGGCTGTCCCACCCTATTTAGCTTGTTTCATCTGTCTCTCTCTGGCCATTTGTGGCCATCCTTTTTGAAAAAATGGCCTATAGCTGATGCCTCTTTTGCCTCACTACCCTTTTCTCTTTTCCAACCCCTTGGAATCTGGCTTCCATACTTATCATTCTTCTGAAACTAATCAAAAGTCACTAATGATCTCCAAATTCCCAAATCAATTGCTTCCCCCTCTCAGTTCTGATTCTTCTTGACATCTGTGCATCTGTGTTTAATAGTGTTGTCATACCCTCTCACTGCACAGTCTCATTCGTTTCCCTTAGTTTGAGAGATACTTCAGATCCTTTGTTTTCTTATTACTTGTTTTGTGGTTCCTTCCTTCCTTCCTTCCTTCCTTCCTTCCTTCCTTCCTTCCTTCCTTCCTTTCCTTCCCTCCTTCCCTTCCTTCCCTTCCCTTCCCTCCTTCCTTCTTCCTTCCCTCCTTCCCTCCTTCCCTCCTTCCCTCCTTCCCTCCTTCCCTCCGTCAGTCCTTCCCTCCTTCCCTCCTTCCCTCCTTCCTTCCTTCCTTCCTTCCTCCTCTTCTGGTTTCTTATTCTTTTCTTACTATCTTTCTGAGGTTGCTCTCCATAAATCCATCCTTCAGCCTATTTTGTTCTCTGTCTCCATTCTTTCATCTTTAACTATCATTTCTATGTAGATAATTACTAGATCTTTCTCAATCTCTGTCCTCATTTCTGATCTCCAGACCTGTACTTCCAAATGCCCACAGGCTATGATGCAATAAGGTGGCACAATGACTGGCATGCTGGACTTGGCATCAGGAAGACCTAAATTCAAATCCAGCTTTAGGCACTTATTGGCTGATTGACCCTGGGCAAATCCCTTAACTTCTCTCTGTCTCAGTTTCCTTATCTGTAAAAGAGGGATAATAATAGCACCTACCTCCCAGGGTTGTTGTGAGGATCAAATGAGGCAATATTCATTAAGCGCTTGGCACACAGTAGGTGCTCTATAAATGTTAGCTTTTATCGTTGTTACTGTTGTTACTGTGATCATCTCCATCTGAATGTCCTGGTGATACTTCATGCTCAACCTTTTAAAACGCTGTATAAATGTTAGCCATCTCAGGGGAGCAGAAGAATAACTGAGAGAGAGCTCCTGTGTAGACAGCCTCTAAAACATCAGAGTTCTGAAGTCAGTTTCACCCAAATAAACGAGGATGTCTGAGGAAAAGTAAGGGTCAAAATGGAAGGAGGACAAAAAGGTGGAAAAGATCTGCTGCTCCCTTTTTTAAAATAACAAACCTTTTCCATCACCAAGGGCTGTAAGGCTACCACTTCTGAACTCCAATATCACAATCCTGCATGTTTTTTTAGAGGAGCTAGAAATGTACCTCCCCAAACAGACAAGCAAACAAACAAAAATCCAAAGAAAAAGCAGCCAAATTAGACCAAACGTACATGGAGGAATTCTGTAGGAGGATGGTAGTTAAGAGGCTGTTCAGAGGCTGTTCCACAAGGAAACAAAGGTGAGAGGGGAAGATACTAAAGATGTGAGCCCATTAAAGGTTTTGCCTAGGAGAGTGGCGTGGTTTGACCTATGCATTAAGAAGATAATTTTGGCAACCATGTGAAGGCTAGATTAGAGAATGGGGAGGAGAGACTAAAGGCAGTTTAGGAGTTAGGAGACTGTCACAATGAGCTAAGTAAGGACCTGAAGTAGTGTGGAGAAAGTGAGGATAGAGAAAAGAGGACAATGTGAGATATTTTGGGGGTAGTTTCAAAAGGACTTGCAAATGATTGTATCTGCCCATGACGATAGTGAAAGCGTTAAAGAGTACTCTTAGGTTTTGAACCTGTAGGGCTTAAGGATGGTGACATTAACAGAAAGTGGGACATTTTGTAGGAGGAGAGAGGATTATGATTTAAAATTTAAATATGTTGAATTTGAGGTGCTGGCTGGGTGTCCAGGTAGAAATGACAAAGCAGCTAGCTGGAAACACAATACTGAAGCTCAGGAGAGGTATCAAGATTGGATATATAGATTTGGGAATTGTCTACATAGTTATACTAACTGAAGGCTTAGGAGAAGATTAGCTCCCCAAATGGAATGACATAGTGAGACCGGGTAGCCAGGGAAAGAGCCTTGGAGGCTAACCCTACGGGTTAGGAGTAGTAGTAGGAAGATGAATGAACAAAGGATACTTAGTAGTGATAAAGCAGAACCAGGAGAGAATCATGAAAGGTAAGGGAAGACAGAATGATAAGAATGAACGGATGGTCACCAGTGCCATATGTTATAGAGAGGTTAAGGAGGAAGAGAACTAAGACAGGGGCACTGGATCTATTAATTAAGAGGTTATTGGCAAACATGGAGAGAGCAGTTTCAATACAGTTATCAGGCAATGGTAGAGCTAGAAGCCACATTAGGAGTGGGTGGGTGTTCAGTAGTGAATGGATGATGAGAAATCAGAGTGAATGTAGACTGTTCCTTCAAGAAGTTTAGCTGCAAGTAAGAGGAGAGCTAAAAAATAGTACTAAAAGATAGTTGGACAAGGGGAAGGTTCAGGGCTTTTTGTTTGGTGTTGCTTGTTTTGTTTTCAGGATAGTGATTTGAGTAAAAAAGGAGAAGCCAGTAGATAGGGAGGGATTAAAGAAAAGTATGAGAGAGGGAAGAAGTGATGAGCATTTCAGCAGATCGGATATATTAGTGAGAGTGGTTAGCCCTGGCAAGGAAAAAGAGCCCTCATTCTCTGAACCTCAGGAGAAGAAAAGGGGTGTATAAAGGCAGTACAGTTCTTAAGTGTGGAGGTTATTAGTCTCAGCAGTCAAGGTTGCCTCCTTGGTGAGGATGTGGTTAGGGATGGAATTGGGGCCTTGTGGAGAGAAAGGAAGGTTTAGAACAGCTTTTGTGGGGAAGGCAATTGGCTGTGAATTGGACATGATTTTGATGCAGCTGTCAAGGCCTCATTTAGGTCAGAGAGCATGAATTTGTAATGAATCCTATGTATTTTTTTTTGGAGGGGGAAGGCAGGGCAATTGGGGTTAATCGACTTGCCCAAGGTCACACAGCTAGTAAGTGTCAAGTGTCTGAGGTCGGATCTGAGCTCGTGTCCTCCTGACTCCAGGGCCCGTGCTCTATTCACTGCGCCACCTAGCTGCCCCAATCCTACGTATTATTGAATCACATATGGTTGGGTCGACTATGAAGAAAGGAAAGTTAATCTAGAATTAGAAGTGCTAAATTGTGAAAATGGAGGGACTGAGGCACTGGGGGTTCCTGACATAGTTTGTATTTGGTTATATGAGGCTTGTTCTATAGTTGGGCAAAAGATTGGTATCGTGGATAAAATCCGAGGCTTAGATTCAGAAAAACCTAGGTTTGAATCTGTCTCCAGCACTTACGAGCAACATGGGCAGGTCCCTTGCACTCACTGATTCTTTCTGAGGTACAATTTCTTCACCTATAAAATGGGGATAGTGTACGTGGTGTATCAAATGAGATAATAAATGTTAATTCCTTTTAAACTTTAAAGCGCCTTATAAATATTAGTTACAATGACAACAACAGCCAGCATTTATAGATATCACTTTAAGGTTTACAAAGCTCTGCACATATGTTATCTCATATAGTCCTCACATCAAATCAGGGAGATAGTTGCCAGTATTATCATCCCAGTTTTACAAATGGGGAAACTGAGACTGAGGTTAAATGACACGCTCAGTGTCATATAGTTAGTAAGTGTCTGAGGCAGGATATGAACTCAGGTCTCTCTGACTCCAAGTCTAGCACTCTATCTACTGCTCCAGCTTATTAAGTTTGGTGACTCAAAGGAAATGAGAAAAGTATATATGCTTTGGGCAGCTTCTTTCCTTTGAAACTATTTCCATCAGCAGTTGGCCAGCCTCTGTGGAGTATAAAGTCATATTTATCTTCTGATCCTTCTTATCCAGTCTTTCGGACCTTAAGTCAGTCAATAAACATTTGTTAAGCACCTACTAGGCGCCAGGCACTGTGCTAAATGCCGGGGATACAAAAAGAGGCAAAAGATAGTCCCTGCCTTCAAGGAACTTACTAACTAATTGTGAAGACAGCATGCCAACAACTATGTACAAATGAGCTATCTGTAGGATAAATAGGAAATAATCAACAGAGGGAAGGCACTAGAATGAAAAGCTTTCTATAGCAGGTGAGATTTTTGCTGAGACTTGAAAGAAGTCAGGAGGAGAAAGGAGTCTTTTTCTTTTTTTAGGATATTAGCCATTTACAAACTAAAGTCAGAAGAAAGAATTGAATATGAGAGGTGGTTCTTAGTCAAATGCATTGCCACTTGTGATGACCTATGTACATTCTTGGGAATATAATTTGCAATATGAAGATAAAAAAGTCATGATATTTTTCAGATGAATGACATCATTTTATATGTCCCCCTCTTCTTTATATCAAGTGTGTGCAGTATATACAAAGATTCCTTTCACAGGAAGGAGAGGGAGCTTTATTAGGATAGTACAGAAATCCAAGCCATTGGTATCTAGGTTTATACTCTAGTATTAAGTAGTTGCCATGTCTGCCTATAAAAAGAAAAGAAAGTGGTTTTAATGTTTTTAATATGAATAATGTGAACCAAATCAAAATCACCCCATCACCGATAAGGATAACAATATCACATGGGCACAAAAAGGTGTGCACCTCAGTGGTGTCACCATGATTCTAAATTAATACTTTAGGAGCACATAATGAATTGTAGATCAAGTGAGTCTAAACACAAATGAGCACTATCATCTTTGTTGAAAGTACAAGTAGGCTATGTCCTTCAGGGCTGATGCGTACAGAAGGAACAACAGCCCAAAGGGGACTACAAATAAATAACATATATGCACAGCTGACCAGTGTTGAATCCTTGTCGAACAATCCAAAATATGACATTTCACCATCAGAGCTCTGTCAGAAACAGAAGGGGCTGCTCCTAATGAAGAAGCTAGGATAGTTAGAGTTAAGTGTATATTTATATTTAGAACAAAATTGAACTTCATAGGAAGCAAGTTATGGTGAAAAACCAACTAGGCTTGGTTATAGGAGGCACTAGTCCTTGTTCTGCTCACAATTATTTTTGTGAACTCGGGCCTTTTGCTTAACTTCTCTGCCTCTCAGTTTCTTCAACTCGAAAATGAGAATATTGGATTAGATCTCTAAAGTGCTTTCCAGCTTGAACATTTTATGATCCTACGACCTTAGTGTATAGCCAGAGAAAGTTAGATTTAAGTTTCCTGTTAGAGACCTACTGGGTGTCCCCTGTCCTCTGAAGCAAGGTAATGATTAATCACCTACTGTGTGCCCAGTGAGAGGCACATAAGATAGGTGGTGACCTTGGAATCAGGAAGACCTACATTCAAGTCTATGAACAAGTCACTTAGCCACTCAGTGCTCCAGGAACATCTTTAAGACTATAGGTCTTTCCAAAGGACTTATGATGAAAAATGCTGTTTGCCTGCAGAGAGAAAACCGATGAACTTTGAATGTGAATTGAAGCATACTTTTTTCACTTTTCTTAATTTTCTTGCTTTTTTTTTGCAAGATGGTTAATATGCAAATAGGTTTTACCTGACTTCACATATATAATTGATTTATCGCTTGCCTTCTCAATGGGCAGTTGAGGGGCTGAAGGGAGGGAGAGAATTTGAAACTCAAAATGTTTTTTAAATAGTATTTTTTCCAATTGTATGTAAAAACAATTTTAACATTCATTTTTAAAATATTTCCATATTAGTAATGTTATGGAAGAAGAAAGAGAACAAAAGGAAGAAAAAACAAAAAGTAAAGAAAGTGAAAGCATACTTTGGTCTGCATTCAGACTCCATAGTTCTTTCTCTGGATGTGGATAGCATTTTCCATCATGAGTCTTTTGGAATTGTCTTGGATAATTGTATTGCTGAGAAGGGCTAAGTCTATCATAGTTGATCTTTGAACAAAGGAACTCAAAATATTTTTAAAGATGAATGTTGAAATGAACAAACAAATAAGTAATAAAAACACTATAGGTCACCAATGAATTTCTTATCTGCACAGGTGGAAAGTGTTTCTGCATTAGCATTTACCTATACCAGTGAAATAACAGGTCCAAACCTACCCACCTTGCCAAAGGACCCCGGCACTTTATTAGTCATTGGAGGTGGGGTAGGGGTGGTACAAAGACATATATGACAGAAAATCTGACTTCAAGGAATTTACGAGTTAGGAAAGGACAAAGAATAAGGAAGTGCTCGACTGTGTTTACTGATGAAAACGACAACAGGAACCCAGGTAAGGGAGAGATCAATGTGGCTGCAGTGGTTAGAAGGCAACATGGAAAAGGGTGCATTTGTTTCTGGCTTTGAAAGTTGTTTAAAGGTTTGATCAGCAGAGGTAAGAATGGAAATGAAACTATCCAGATTTTTTTGTATATGCATGTTTGGGAAGGGTTGGCATAGGGAGTCATGTGGAGGAGATGAGTGACTGCTTTATCAGATGTCTTTATAGCCTATACATAGCAGCTAGGTGATAGGACTAACAGTTGCCTTATAGGCTAATCATATTATCAGGCTCTAACTGTCTCAGGTACATGAGTTCACCCATGATTTAATTGAAAGCTTGTAGTAAACAACTTTATGTTATAATAAAATTACTTACTAGTGTGACAATAAAGAACCCAAGCATTGTTGGGTGGAGTGTGAGTGATGGTGCTGGGTGGAGCTGTGGTGCTCACCCTCTTCTTGTCCACTACAGGGTCCCTCTCAGCTTTGGATCTATACAGAGAGGTGTCCTAGATTCAGTCCCTGGGGAACTCTTCCTCTGATGAGAGGGATTGGGCTCTTTCTCTAATTCTCACTCTTCATATGGAAAATTACTTAAGCATAGGTTTGAGTCTTATCTATAGACTCTTCCAAAAGGAGGAAGTAAAAAAGCATTTGGCGTACAATGCAAATCAGATATTGGACAGCTATTTATTTCCTCCAACCATAGAAGAAATATTAAAAAGACAAAAATCTCACAAGTATGCATTGACATCAACAGGAAAACTGAAGCAGCCACAGTAGACATAAATGCTATGATACTCTCTTAGACAGTTGAGACAAACTTCAGAAAATGAAGCAATTTGCAGCACTGCTGAATAGGCATTTCACATTTTACCTTGACTCTGGACTTTCCAAGCATTTCTCTCAAGGTCTGTGTCTTTGGGAAAGTCAGCCAGGCATAGAGCTCCTCTTCCTATCAGTGGTCATCTTTAATTCTGGAACTCCTCCAGGTGCTGATAATCATTGCCATCACTGAGGGACCCAGGACATCTGACCTCATGAACTCACAAGATCCTTTTAAGGCTGGGAATGTCAATCTCAGGAATGTTACTCAGTAAACTATACTTAGGAAATAAATAAAACAAAAGAGGGAAGCCCAGACTTAGGTTCAGGCTCACCTAAGCTAGGTATGTAACAGTAAAAATAGTTACCATTTATATAGCGGTTACTAATGCCAGGCACGGTTTTAAGGGCCTTATGAATATTGTATGACTTGACACTCACAACGACTCCGGGGGGTAGGTGCCACTATTATCCCCTTTTTATAGTTGAGGAAACTGAGGCAAGTAGAGATTAATTAATTTGCCCAGGATCACACAGATGGTAAATATCTGAAATCACATTTGAACTCAGGTCTTCCTGACCCCATGCCCAGCGCGCTGTCCGTTGCACCATTTCATTGCCCATGGTTTTTAAATATATATTTACTTATAATTACATGTAAAATTTTTTGAGCTCTACATTCTCTTCCTTCCTTCTGCCTTTCCCTCACCTGTTGAGAAGGAAAGCAATATGATGTCAGTTACATACGTGGCCATGTAAAACATATTTCTGTATCAGTCACTTTGCAAAAGAAAATACACACCAAACATCCAAGAAAAATGAAGTAAAACAAGTATGCTTGAGTCTGTATCCAGAGCTCATCAGTTCTCTCTCATCATGGGTCCTTTGGAATTGTCTTGGATCATTGTATTAATTAGAGTAGCTAGGTCTTCCAACAGCCAGTCATCCTTACAATATTACTATTACTATGTATGATGTTCTCCTAGTTTTGCTTACTTCATTTTGTATTAGTTCATGGAAATCTTCCCACATTTTTCTGAAAGTGCCCTGCTCACCAATTCTTATAGCACGATAATATTCCATCATAATCATATGCCACGGCCTGTTCAGCCACTCCCTAATGGATACTGCTCATATACTTTAGCTGCTGAATGCTGTCAACCATCATGCTTCTGGGGTGACAGAAGAGCACCAGCATTTCCCCCTAGTATTCTTGAGAGTAAATAAAATAAGTCTGAACTGATGGGAGATGAGGAGAGAGAGACAGAAAGTGAAGTCAGTCCATCTTTAAGGTCCAGTGGGTTGGCCACTTCTCCTGGTACATTGGACAGTCTTATCTGGCACAGTTAGGATGCAGCCTTGCCAAACTAAAAGATCCTTCACAGGTAAGTGCAAGTTTCATTGAAAGCGGCCAGAGTGTGGACTAAATACTACAGGGATTGTTTTCTAGTCAGAGTTGACAAAGAGAGGTGGGGCTGCTATTTACCTGAAATTACACTAGAATTCCAAACTTATATAATCAGATATGCATTTGGGAATTTTTTTTAATGCTTCCAGCGTAAAGCATGGCTTTACTTATGGAGGGGAAACACTGGCCTGATGGGAAAGGATGATAGAAAGTCAGGTCCTAGCAGCCCCACTCTCAGGCTGTGTGTAGCTGAGTAGGAGAGCATGAAGGGGTAGGGAAGGATGTCATTCTAGTATGCTACCTTGTAGTATCCTATCTTAACAAGTTTTCTTTAATAATCAGGTGTTTATGCTTAACTTATTTTTATGCTGCTGAAGGACTGAAAGTGCTGTCAGCACCATGGACAAAGCTGGAGTCTCTCTGCCCTGGTTATGGCTCCGTATATGATACCTGCCTTACATACGGACAACTGCCCTAGAGTGGCCCTATTAGCCAGATAGCCACAACAGCTTCTCTTCTCTCCCTTCCTGCTGCCACTTGGGATTTTCCTTTTGCCTTTTTTTGGCTGCTATGATCTAGGTTAGAATTTTGCAAAATGAAAAGTCTTTTCCTTCTCTTGGTGTTTCCCCTTCCACCAATTACTATTAGGCATCAGAGACACGATTCCAAGCAAATAGGCTTGTTGCACAGCGACCTCAATTCAAGCATAGCTTCCTTTTTTGAAGAAAATGTTTACCTTTTTTTTTTTTTAAAGAGTCACACCAGTGGGGCAGCTAGATGGTGCAGTGAGTAGAACACCAGCCCTGGAGTCAGGAGGACCAGAGTTCAAATCCAGCCTCAGACACTTGACACACTTACTAGCTGTGTGACCTTGGGCAAGTCACTTAACTCCAATTGCCCAGCCTTCCTCTCTGCAAAACAAAGGAGCAACACCAGTAAAAATACCATACCTCAGACAGGCAAGATAAACTTTTAGTTCAAAATGAGCAGATAATTCTCATCTATGTAGCTAGATTTCATCTTTCTCACTTCTCACCAACTAGCTGAGTTATTACTGAGCTTAACCAAGGTTTGAGGAAGATCCCGTTGTCTGATTAATTAAAAAGATTTTCTCCTCAGAAACTCAAGTGTCAGTAATGGGTCATACATGAGTAGTGGCAGTCCAGGAGGGGCAAGGGATGGAGGTCCAGCTTGACTGGAAGTGTATTCTGGATAGTGAGGCATATAGGGCATGTAATCAGGGATGATTCTGGTTAGTTAGTGTAGAAAGATGGTACCTCTAGGTACCAAAATGGCAGAGAATAGGCTGAGACTGGAGCCCAGGGTATTTAGGCCAAATCAGAGGGATTCAGCATGAACTGAGAGAGTTCCAAGAATTGGATTGGACAGAAGAATACTCAGCTCATTTGGGCCTCAATTTTTTTTGTTGGTAACAATCAGTGAATTGGAATAGATAATCTCTAAAGTGCTTCCAGCTGGTGTGGCAGTGGATTGAGCTCCAGACCTGATGTCAGGACAACCAGAGTTCAAATCTAGCCTCAGCCACTTATTAGCTATATGACCCTGGACAAGTCGCTGAACTTCTGTTTACCTCAGTTTCTGCAACTATAAAGTGGGAATAAACATAGCACCTCCCTGGTTGTAAGGATAAGATGAGATACAGTACTTGTAAAAAGCACTTAGCAGAGTGCCTGGCACATAGTACCTGCTATATAAATGCTTCTTCCCTTCCTCCCCTTTCTTCTCTAAATTTTAGGGTCCTAAGTGGCATCCAGGTATCCAGGCAGGAATACTGTCTAGGAATTAAATCAAACTGAGGGAACAAGTAGAGAGTGTAGTCTGGGCAGGGAGAACAGGAACAGGACCTGGTGTAGGCCAGGCCGGAAGATGGAGAAATTCCATATGACAGTAGATCCTTGGACAGGGACTGTTTATTATCTCTCCTGGGTCAAGAACCCTTTTGAGTGTGCTAACATAAGGGTTGGAAGGTGTGTGCTAACCCTGTGAGTGAGGTAGGCCCCTCTAGTTTACTGCTTAGTGATTGAATCGCCAGCAGAGGTCCTGGTCTTCTATTGTAGCATCCTAATACCTTTGTTTTTTGTTTTCCTATTTTAGGCATCAGCCTTTTTTCTTTCCTGCTTGTTATATTTTCCCCTCAAGACCCGAGAGGTCCCTTTCTTATTTCCAGAAAAACAAAACATTCAACCGTTAAATCTTGAGTTGGAGTCCTGGATCTTGCATTTAACTCCTTTGGTGACTTTGGGCAAAACAGTTTCTCTGGGCTTCAGTTTCCACCTCTGTAAAAATGTGTGTGTGTGTGTGTGTGTGTGTGTGTGTGTGTATGTGTGTGTGTGTGTGTGTGTGTGTGTGTGTGTGTGTGTGTGAGAGAGAGACAGAGACAGAGAGAGAGAAATGGGAGAGAGAGAGAGAGAGAGAGAGGAGAGAGAGAGAGAGGAGAGAGGAGAGAGAGAGAGAGAGAGAGAAATCATGTTTAAAGTATCTTCTGGGTCCAAAATTCTGAGTCAATAATATTCCCAAGAAATAGTATGGTGTGGAGGATAGAAACTGACCTGAGAATCAGAAAAAGCTGGCTTTAAGTCCTTCCTCTCATACATATTGGCAGTATGACCCTGGGCAAGTCACTTGATTTCTGAGTGCCCCCAGGTATACATCTGCATGGATAAAGAGACTTCCCTCTTCAGAAGTTCCCTATACCACTGAAACCACAGGCCTTTTTCCCTCAAGAGGGGAATATTTGGTTCTTTTATTATTTTTTTTTCTGTGAGAAATCTCTAAAACTCACTCATCTGCCACAATTAACCAGGTTTACCTATTTACAACTGGTTCCCTTACAACTATTACAGAACCAAAAACTAATTAACCAGAAGGATTTTTAAGTTATAAAACTAAACTTTGTAGCAGAACAAAGTAAACTTTTTACCTTATTTCTTCACATGAATGACCAAAATTGGTTATATAGTAATAAATTAGATATATAATTTTAAACGTAACTTTAAAAAACCACCTACTTTGTCTTTCTTGTGTGAAATATAAAGGCATTAGTGTACATGGAAGTCAGGGTATTGTTTATCACAAGCATGGGAAAGGCATCTGCCCTGAATCCCCTGTTTGTGTATACAGGTAGCAGTTTTTTCTTTAGTCTATTTTGCTTCCTTCCTTGAACTGGAGAAAGAGCAAGGACAAATCTTTAGCAGAAATTCCTTGGGAATAGTCAGTTTTGGTTCAATCATTTTTATGGGGGGGGGAGAGAAAGAGGGGGAGGAGGGAGGGAGGGAAAGAGAGAGAGAGAGAGAGAGAGAGAGAGAGAGAGAGAGAGAGAGAGAGAGAGAGAGAGAGAGAGTAGTGAGGTGAATGAGAAGCCAAGAACAAAGATACTGAGAAAATATTTGGTTCACCCTAGGGATCAGACTTAAAAAGAACTGACTGGGGTACCCGGAACAACTCTGATTCATGTAGGGGAAGTTTTCCCTCAGGGTTTCTTGTCTTTCTAACTTGGCTTTCTGTTAACTCTGGATCTTTTCAGTTTCAGTCGTTTTTCTGAAATACCCATCTCCCTGTTCACTTTTTTGCTTTTTATTTTTTTTTCCCCTTCAGCCCTTATAGAAAATTGAAATGAGTTCTCAGAACTAGATAGCCAGAGGCAGATTTAGGTTACAAGGTAGGAGCTATGGTAATTTCTCCATGTAATCTGTTTATTGCTGGTCCTTGAAATGATTTGCAGAGGTAAATGCTGCAGTCAGTGTAACTCCTCTCTAGTTATGTTTAAGTTGAGGAAGGGTCTTTCTCTGCAGGGTCTTTTGGGGGCAGTCCAAGTCCAAGTACAAAGAAGGCACTTCTCGTTTATTTTCATCTATCTGTGTCTCTCGGAAATGGGGAATGGCCCTGAAGCTCTCTTCCCAAGGTTCCTGCCTTGGATGCATCCTCATTGGTTACTTTCTGCCCACTGTGCTTTCTACCTTATGCTTGGACTTTCTTATCAGGGTGACTTTTTCTTCTAGATGGAGGAATTGATTGAAGGCGTTCGATGGGCCTTCATTGACATGCTGGACAAGGAAAATGAATGGATGGATGCGGGGACAAAGAGGAGAGCCAGAGAAAAGGTAAAGGAACCTTATGTTATGTTTTTTTGGAAGCGGTCTCGAGCTTGATTCTGTTTTAACGTTTTGACATTTGCGCAGTTGTTGGAGCTTCTAAAAGCCCACCAAGCTGGAACTATGTTTTGGGGATGTACAAATAGATTGTACTCTCTGGAAACAAGAGGAGACAAGGCCTGCCCTTGCATTTTTCTAATGGGATTTTCAGGATTAGAGTGGTTGTGCTATTGTGGATAGCGCACTGCGTGTGATGTCAGGCAGACCCAGCTTCAGATCCTGACTCGGACATTTTAACCTTTCTACATCTCATCACCTTTCCTGTGTCACAGACCCATTTGTCTGTGGACCCATTCTCAGAAAAGTGGCTTTAAATGCCTAAAATAAAATTTATGAGATTGCAAAGGAAATCAATAATATGGAAACACACACATATATGCACACACACATATGCGTGTCCATATATGTATACATGCATACGCGTGTACATATATGTATACATATGCGTGCACATATATGTATACATACATACATTTTGCAGACCTCAGTTCAAAGACCTTTACTCTAGGTCCCTTCTCCTAAATCATACATGGATCTGTGTGGAGAATTCCCACCCTGGGAGTTCCCAGTATTGACCAAACCATTGGTTCTTCTGTTGAGTGTTTTAAAATACTTCATAGTTTGGCCTTCAGTTTTTTTCTTTAACAAGTGGTTCTATTTAGTCACACTGCCCGCTAGCCAGTGATTTTGCACAAGCTTCTTACTGTATATGGCAGAATGCAGAACAGCAGGGAGCAAAGGGGAACAGCTGGCAGGAAAGACCTGGACAACGAACGAGAAGGGAAAACCCCGTATCAGCACGGACAGTGTTATCCGTAGGTCCTATGGCTGCCGCTGCCTTTGTAAGCAAATGAAACCCATCCTGCCACATTATTTTTCAGAGATGACCCAAGTAGCATGACCAGCAAGAGGAGTTGTGCCACTTGCTACCTGTGCGACCTTGAGCATGACCTTTAACTTCTCTGAGCCTCAGTTTCTTCATCTATAAAATGGGGTCGTTGGATCCGATGAACTCCAAGGTTCTTAGGAGCTTAATGATCCTGTGGTCACTTTAAACAGTCCTCAAGTGATAGAAGCCCAGTGCAGTGGAAAGGAAGCCATCTGCCATGCCAAAAGCTGGCTCTACATCGCAGCTTTGCTGTCTATTCACAGTGAGATCGGGAACAAGTCATTTAACCTTTCTGAGACCCATTTTATGTATCTCTAAATAAATGAAGGAAAGGAAGAAAGGCAACAGGCATTTATAAGCACCTACTATGTGCCCAAGGAGGTACAAACTGGCCCAGGTCAGAAATGGAGCAGTTAAAAGCCTTCGTGCCATCGGCAGTGGCGTTAGTTCTTTGAGTGACCACTGGACTTGCCACCTGGGTGAGAGGATGGGCGGAGGGAAGGAAACAGTCATTTATATAGTGCCCATTATGTGCCAAGCACTGGCCTAAGTGCTTCACAAACATCCCACTTGATCCTCACTGTGTAGGTGCTATTATCAATCCCTATTTTATAGTTGGGGAAACTGAGACAGACAGAGGTTAAGTGACTTGCCCAGGGTCACCCAGCTAGTAAGTATTTGAGGCTGGATTTGAATTCAGGTCTTCCTGACTCCAGGCCCAGACTTCTTTCTACCATAGCTAGCTGCCTTGTACTAGATGTACGAGATGAACTGGGGTTTTTTCAGCACTAAATATGAGGTTTTCTGATTGACACGTACTCTCATACACAGCAGAGCTGCACAGTGATGAGACATTATCGTGAACCACCTGTGGAAATCCATCCCATCATTTCCTTTTCTTTAAATTTTTAAATGGACATCTTTTGTATTCACATCACTTCCATTTCTGAACAGAGCTCTCCCCCTTTTCCCAAGTCATTACTTTATAATCTCACCTTATTTTCTGTGCTGAAGGAAATTCTGTCCTTCAGTGGATCTGGTAAAGCTCCTGACTGCATGTTCCCAACCCATTGCCCTTGGACTGCATGGTGCATCAGGAAGGACCCTCCCACTTGAGGGCTGTCATCTCCTCAGTGCAGATTTCTGTCAACACACATGAAAAGCTTTCTTGGTGTTTGACAGTGAAGAAGAACAAAAGTGGGGAAAACAGAGTAAAGGTTAAGTCTTATTCGCCCCTCCCCAAAACCTGCCAGTCAAGGCTGTCCATCATCTTGCGGGGAGTGGGCAGGGGCTGCTCACAGAGGGAACTGAATTACATTCTGAGGAGGGAAGCTGGTGAAGGGGAAGGGGACCTCTCACATTATGATGCTGTTTTAAGATTTTCTTTCATTTGTTTAAGGAGTTGGAGTCTCTTCTAGAGAATATTTGTGCTGTTGTGGTGTGGCCAAAGAAAATCAGTATTACTACCTTAGCTCAGTTTTTAGTAGCCTGGCCCCTTCTGGGAGAAGGGAACCTCTCCTGACTGTGTGTGTGCCTGTGTGTGTGAGTGTGTATGTGAGTGTGTGTGTGTGTGTGTGTGTGTGTGTGTGTGAGTGTGTGTGTATGCCAGCATAAAGTCCTGGGAACAGCAACCTCTTCTTCAACGTACCCACACAGTGTTTATCTCAGGGAGAGTGGTGAAAGGTTGCAAGTGATCTCCTGCATCACTGTTTGACATTCTAGTCAAGGTGACTGGGGATCCAACTTTACACAGAACTAGTCTCAGCTCTCCTCTTATTAAAGTGTCCCTGTTTGCCACCAGGATTTCTCGGAATTTCTTTGTGCAGCTGGGGAAGCTGCTACATCATCATTATTATTTTAATAAAGTTCTTTCTTCTGATGACCTGACAGTTCTTGGAGATGAACAGAGCAGGTACAAGAAGAAAAAAAGCACCTTAGTTGTCATTTTATTTAGGTCTCTGGGGAGCCCCAGGCAGCATCTTGAGGCGCTGATTATGTTTGGAATGTCAGAGTACTTAAAAAATGAAAATAAAAATGCAGATGCTTCTTCATCATCATCCAATAAAAGGGAAGGGCTCTCTGGGGAGGATGAAGGTGAGCCCTATTTTGGACTACAAAAGATTGGGATTTTCTTTTTCTGGAGAATAAATAAAGTGCAATTCTCAAGACGTCCTCTGGATGGAGCTCTTGGTACTCGAAAAAACCATACATCATTAAATAGCCGAAGGCCTTGTATGCAGTATTCTGATTCTGGTCTGTTTTTTGAAAATTATGATTGTTTTTTTGGTCATTCTCTCTCTGCTGTGTCTGACATGATTGCCTTTTAATGGCCAAAAAGAATGGGAATGCTCTCCTTACTAATTCCTTGAGTCTTAGATGGAATCTCTGATTATTTTTTAGATTCTGCTTTCTGGTGCCATTTAATAATTCCTACATTAAGAAGAAATTCTTTCCTTTCGCCTACGTTTGAAGTGGAGGTACATAATTTGCCTGCAGCCCATGGTAGACCTTGGCATTGTTCTTTGGGCTTGTGTTTTTTTTTTTTTTACCATAACCTCTATGCAGAAGATTTCTCATCAGTAACAGTGTGTACATTGGACCGGTGCTGAGTCACTAGGCAACCTATAAGAAAAGCTGGAAAATATAATGAATTAGAGGGAGGAAGCTCTACTTTTCCTACCAATTTAAAGATCATATGTTGACAATGAACTGCCTGGCATGAAATGGTCTTTGACCATAACATTCCATAGTAATGCATCTCCTGAAGCTGGGAAGAAACAAAGACAGGGAATGAAAATGGGCAAGACCTTATTACCATGGCATTTGTGACAGGGGTGCTGCTTTGCAGAAGGGAATTTATTGATACTGTTTTGTTCTGTAACTTACTGGAGGTGATCCTTGTGAGTAACCAGCAATCGTGGCCCTGTTTCCTGGGAGGAGTAAAGGGCTTATCTCTGCCTTCTTCCTCACCCCTGGAAACAGACCACGAGTGGTCTTTGTATTATTTAACAGTCTTCAGTCTGGTGTAGTTGAAAGAGTGTTGAATTTGTAATCGAAAGGTCCAGATTTGAATCTTTTCTGCTTGTATGGCCTTGGGTAAGCCACGCCATCTCCTAGTCTTCAGTGTTGTCCCCAGCTATCCAATGAGGAGATTGGATGGATTGAGTAATCCTTAAAATTCCTTCCAGCTCTACATCTTATGGCAAGACATTTTTTTAACTAGTTGTCTAGTCCTGTGAAGTAAGTGTAATCTTTTATGTGACCATGTATTTTGTAAAGTATTAGAGAGTAATTACAAACAAATATTAGGGCATAGGGATTTGTTAGATTTTTTTTAGCAAAAGTAGATACAGAATTTTTTTGTCTAGCATTATGACTTCATCATATGCTCATAGCATGGTAATTCCCTCTATCCATGCAGATTTGCTGCTTTTCTGTTACTTCTGCTCTTAAAGGGTATCCTGGCAGCCCTAAGAGGTTAAGCGACTTAAGCCCAGGGGTCCCCAGCCAGTGTGTGTGGAAGGATGGACTTGAACCCAGGTCTTCTTAACTCTAAGGTCACCCCTCTTTCCATTATACCTTGGGAAACAATTTTAATAGTAATCTTTGAGAGTCTTTTTTCTTGATCAGGGTAGCAAGAACTCTGAGGTCATTTTGTAGTGATTCCCGCTCACTGTATTACATTTGGATGTGACTGCAGATCCATTAGAGCTTCAGAGGCAGAGCGGACAAATGGTACTGGCATCAGGGGGAGTCGGTTGGATTCCCGGTTCTGTCACTTAGGAGCTGTGTGGCCTGTGACAAGTGACTTCGCCTCTTCGAGTTTGCTTCCCCATCTGTAAGGAGAATAATACCTGCATTACCTACTCCATTACAGGGCTGTTCAGAGGGAGGTGCTTTGCAAACTTTCAAGGGCTTTATGAACATGAATTTCATCTTGGGCTATTTACTGAAAGTTCTGCCAAAGCGACCTTCCTAAAGCACAGGTTTGATCCTGTCACCTCTCTCTGTAAAAAATCTGGGGTCAAATATAAAATCTCATTTGGCTTTGAAAGCCCTTCACAATCTGGCCCTTTCCCACTTTTCCCCATCTTCTTCCACTTTACCCCTCTGCACATACTCTACCACAGGGACACAAGCGTTTTTGGCTCTTCCTCTCACACGGCACTCCATCTCCCAACTCTTCATTGATTTACCCCCATGCCTGGGCTGCCCGCCTTGCTTCTCCCTCCTGGCTTCTCTGGTTTCCTTCGAAATTCATCTGAGTCTTACTTTTTTCAAGAGGCCTTTCCCAGTCCTGTCACAGCCACGTCCTCCCTCCCCAGTGCTTTCTCTCTGAGATCACCTTCCATTTACAGGTATGAATCTTTTTAGGGAGAGTTGTTTGCATATTGTCAAGGCTGATAGGGATGCAAAGACAAATGTGATAGCTGTCTCTGCTCTAAAACAAAAGAAAAAACAAACTTAAGGTAGAAACAATAGGTTCACAGATAAATAAACACAAAAGTTTGCAAAGTAAATTCTGGGCTTGTAAGGGGAACACTCACTTTGGAGGTGGAGTGGAGAGTTGGGATATGAGGAGTGAGGAAAAGACTGTGTTCCTTGGAGAGAACTGGGGATTCCAAATGGCAGAGAAGGAGGACATTCCAACGAGAATTAAAATGAAGCAATAAACCGGGCACTTAATAAAACAGAAGAGACCTCCATCGGTTTGCCACCCCTCTTCCTTTGTTATTTCTGTTTCTTCTCCCTACATTGCACTAGTAACCCTGTGCTATTTGCTTTCTCAATCCCAATGGAAAGAGTCCAAGACTGGGAGCCTAAAGATATAGGGCCTTGTCTTGGCTCTGCTACTAAACCTATGTGGAATTTTACCTTTTTAGATCTCAGTTTCCTCATTTTTGAAATGAGAGAATTGAGTTAGATGATCTCTAGGGTCCATTCCATGAGTAGATGAGCTTTCCCCTCTACTTCTATCTATATTTTTTTCTTCTGACCCTTAATACTCATCTGACCTTCAGCACCCAATTAACCTTCGATCTGTGAATTTTTAACTTTTTCTTTGACAATGTAAAATAAATACAGCTGCAAAATTGCTTCTTGCCTTCTTTTGTCACAGAGAGAAACATGTTTGCATATATCCATCCACATAGAAATGACATAGATAGATACCTCTAATCACTGAGATATTTATTGCATCTATAAGTTATATGACAGGGCCATTTGGATACATATTTCCCCACCTCCCTCCCCATCCTACCAGCCTTATATTCCCTGTGTGATTTTAAGGTCCTCCTTCTTGGTTTTCAACTGCCATCTTTAGCAAGGGACAGGGATGTTAAGGTATAAGAAAGACTGAGTCAGGAGTGAGAAATGAAGATTAATTTTGACTGTGCTGTACCTGTGAAATGGGTTATGGTGTTTTTCATATTGAATAAGATAATGAATAAAGGAGAAAAATGATCCCCTTTGAACTCTAAGATTCTATTTCTCCAAATATGAAAAATAAGCTTCTCTTAAAATTCTTAGTTAGAACATTTTAGAGCTAAAAGGAACCATGGAGATCATCCAATCCTACCTCCTCATTTTACTGATAAGGAAACTGGAGCCTAGGGATGCCAAGTTACTTTCATGTCTCTTATTTTCCTTTTCTGCCCTTCCCTCCTCCTCTTTTCCTCTCCTTGTAAGGCACGGTGGTCTTATGTAATGGTGGACACTAGTGGGTGGTGGCAGATTGTTCTGATATCTGTGAAAGGAACCACCATGCATGGCTTGGAGACCTCTGGTTCTGAAAATGAAAGGCCCACTATGAGAAATTTTAAGGATAGAAGAAAAGAATTTGATTTCTTTTGTGCAGAGAAGGAATCTGGCATCTAGAATTCCATCAATGTGGGAAACACCAGTTGTGGCAGCTCTTTCCACCAAGGTGATAGGCAACTTGTCTGCAACATATAGTCTTAGATGAAATTGAATTGTGAAGTTTCAGTAAGATCCATTATACATGTATTATATATCCCTGGCACTCTAGTGTGATCTGCCAATGTGGGCTCAATTGAATTGAGCTTTGTTGGTCTAGATCTGTGTTGGTAAGCAAAAAGGGCTCTTAGCACTTAGTTGGCTTTTGTTTCCTTTGAGTAATTCAGTGTATTTCATTGAGCCTTACTAGGTGCTAAGCCCCAGGCCCAAACTCCTATCAGGTGTAAAACCTATGTGAGTGTGACTTGGTAACCAAGGTGGGGCCCCAGGTGGGGCTAACTAAGGGAGGGCCTAGTTTACACATGAGTTTGAGTGATAGGTTTAGGACATCAGAGGCTCTTAGACCACGTGGGTTTAAGTCGCCTTTTTGTGACGATTTTAGGTCACATGGATGAGTCGCATGTGTGACTCACCCCGACCCTGAAAAAGGTATAAAACCAGGGGTTGGCCTCCTCTTCTTTGGAGCTCTTTCCACAGCAGTGGTGGCTCGAGTGACTCTGGGCCAGCCCTTGTTGTGAGCTCCCGGGCCGAGCCTAGATGTTGGTAACTATGAATTGTACTGGGTCTGTCTGTCCATGTTTGTACTTTGTATTTTGCTCTGAAGTTCAGTGTTCTGGTCTTTCCCCCTGAACTAAGTGAATGATATTTGTATGCTGAATTAAAGTAAGCTTGTCAACCCCTTAACCTTGCTTTCCTTATTAAAGTGGATCAAAAGAACCTGTGCTTTTGCAGTGTGCTGGTAGCGTTCTTATTGTTGGGCTTATGTTGGTCTTTCACCCCCACAACAGCTGCTAGCCAGATTGTTGAAACGAGATCCTCACCAAAGTAATGTCCTTGGGGTCCTTATGGGTGATTTATGTGAAACTGCATCGTATTTTATTTTAGTAATAGGCCCTTGAGCTGGGCAGGACCTTAGAGGTCATTTTGTCCAGCCCCTTCATTTTATGTATGATCCTTGGCCTGGAGCCCCTTCCCCCCCCATAAAACCTCCGGACTCACCTAGACTGGGTCGGATCCTGGGGACAAACACCTTGAAATTCAGGTTTTCTTTTTGACTCATTGCCCCTACTTGGTCTTAAGCTAGGAAATCTCCAAAATAAGACTTTGATGTAGCTTGCTTCAGGGTTTTCCCAAGTGTAGGTAAATGGAGTTGCCATCTTCTGTAAAAGCACTCAAGGCAGTACCAGGAAATTGGGCATGGAATAGACTATTTCACACAGAATATTCAGGGGTTGCAAAGGATTTGTAAGAGCCAATAAACACATACAGAATACATATAAAGTACTAAAATAGACCATTTAAAAGGGACTAAATTTGGGAAGGCCATTAGGGTAACTCTGCCATTATATTCACTTGTGACATATTGTAGACAATTCCTCTGAGATTCATAGGACCCCTAAGTCCCAGTATTAGGACTGATGCCTGGACCACCATTTCGTGAAAGCCCCAGCCATGCTCCCTTCTCTATCTACTCAACCCATTCTGTGGATTGCTCTTCTTCTCATCAGTAGCCTTGCCTTTCCAGCCATTTCCAACTCTCTCCAGAGTGTTCTCTTCCCCCATTAGAATGTAAGCTCCTTGAGGGGAATAACTCTCTTGTATGCCTATGTTTGGATCCTCAGCACTTGCCACAGTGCCTGGCACATATTAAGGGATTAAAAAAACTCTTCATTTCCTCTCCTTTCTTCTCCTTTCTTCTCCTTTCCTCTCCTTTCCTCTCCTTTCTTTCTTCCTCCCTCCCTCCCTCTCTCTCCCTCCCTTCTTCCTCACTCCCCTCCATTCTTTAAATAATTCATACTTTCTACAACATCTCTGAGAAGTGGTGACCCAGCCCCACTTGAATACTTCTTGTAAAAGGGAAGTCATTAACCTTTAAGGCATCCCATGTCTAGTGTTACAGTGAGGTTACAATGCACTTTGTTTTAGATATTCATAAAGTTTCGTTTCAAGTAAAAATCCTTTGACTCTTAAATTATTTAGCATCAATAAAAAAGCCAGTAGATAGAATCCTTTTTTAAAAAATTAAAAAACATTTATTTTCAGTTCTAACTTTTCTCCTTTCCTCCCTTCTTCCTGCGTTCATTGAGAAGGCAAGAAATGCAATATCCATTACACATATGAAGTCATGCAAAACATATTTTCACATTAATTTTGTTGTGAGAAGAAAAAAAACAAGAAAAATAAAGTATAAGAAAATATGTTTCCATCTGCTCTCAGTTCATCGTTTCTCTCTGTGGAGGCAGACAGTGTTTCTCATCATGAGTTCTTTAGAATTGTCTTCGATCACTGTGTTGATCAGAGTAGTTAAGTCTGTAACGATTGTCATTATAACATTGCTGTTACTTGTTACGATGTTTTAGTTCTGCTCACCTCCCTTTGCATTGGTTCATACATTTCTTATAGCGTGACAATATTCCATCACAATCATATGCCACCACTTGTTCAGCCATTTCCGCTTAATAGGCATCTCCTCAGTTTCCAATCTTTGCCACCACAAAAGAGCGGCTATAAATATTTTTGTACATATAAGTCCTTTTCCTTTTTTTTTTTATATCTTTGGAGTACAGGCCTAGTAGTGGTATTGCTGTGTCAAAGGGTGTGTACGGTTTTGTACCCTTTGGGCATAGTTCTGAATTGCTCTCCAGAATGGTTACACTAGTTCACAATTCCACCAACAGTGCATTAGTGTCCTATTTTTCCACATCCCCTCTAGCATGTGTCATTTCTGATAGGTGTGAAGTGGTACTTCAGAGTTGTTTTAATTTGCAGTTCTTTAATTATTAATGATAGGAGACAGAATCCTAAAATAAACTTTGAGAAATTTGTTACCAGACCATTACTGAAATTTTAATGGATTCCCCACCCACTCCCCATATTCTTCAGCTACTTTCCACTATTTCTTGTTATATAGTGCCAAAAACTGAAAGGCATGAAGCCACTAAGTAAAATTGAACAGGACGCTCAATCGAAATGAGACCGCAAAGGTCATCAAATTTAACTCCTCTTTGCAGAAAAGGAAACTGAGGCCCAGGGAGCTTAAGCCTAAAGTCACGCAAGTAGCAAAATGTCAAAGGCAGGACTTGAACCAAGATCATCTTTTTCATGTTTCTTGCATATACCTATCTACATGATGAAAAAAAATGTGAGGATAAAACTGGGAAAGAACAGCAGTGTTTGAAGACATAAGAGAAGACAAATGGATAACACTTTGATTTTGGTTTTTATATCTTTATATTAGGTGTGTTTTCAAGCTTCTGTTAAGCATAACTTTCTTTTTCTTAAGCATAACTTTCTAGGGTCCCTTTTAGCGCTAACATTTTCTGATTCTTGGGTTGTTAAACAAATGCCAGCAGTCACTTCTTCTGCCTCAAAGAAACGCTTTGATGTTCCTGAGAATCTTTCTTCAGCACTCAGTCTTGTCATATGGGAACTCTGCACTAATTGAAGGGCTCATAAATATAGATTAATGGGTTAATTCCAACTTGAGATCTTCATAATATTTGCTGCTTGCTTCAAATGGACACACATATACAAGCATGAGGTCTATACATTTTGAATGTCTGCATATACTTCCAGGAGATGGGGAAGCTAGGTGGTACAGCCTTCAGTCAGTGTCTTTGTGACTCTAGCTGTATGACCCTGGGTAAGTCACTTAACCTCTGTTTTCCTCAGTTTCCTCCACTGTGAAGTAGGGATGATGAGAGCACTTACTTTGCAGGGTTGTTGCAGGGATCAGCTAAGATAATAATTATAAAATGTTTAGCATGTTGCCTGGAACATAGTAAATATAAAAATGCTGTCACCATCATCTTCATTCTTGATATAAACATCCACCATCTCTCTTCTCTCTCACTAACAGTTTCTGTATATCATAGGGCCATGGTGGGAATCAAACAAGATAATATATGCAAAGTACTTTTGGGAACCTTTGTGTGTGCTATTCATTATTATTATAATGTCAACAAGTCAACAAGCATTTGTTAAGCACTTACTGTATGCCAGGTGTTAGGCTAAGCCCTGGCAATACAAATATGAGCAGAAAGAAAGAAAGTCCCTGTCCTCAAGGAGTTTACATCCTCTTGGAAAAGACTAAACATAAAAGGAAACTAGAAAGAGGGAGAGGCAGGCAGGGAGTGTGGTGGGGGGAGAAGTATAAGAGATGAAGGTACCCAGATTGGGGTTGGGGGGAGGGAGGCACTGCAGAGAAAGTCTGCGAGAATCAGGAGTTCAGCCGGGAGAGTGATGAAGACTTGGTTGGTCTGAGTACCCTCTTTAAAACAGAGGTTCTTTCAGTGTGAGAAATCCAGGGTGGAGAGGTTTCTGGACATTGTAGAGAAAGTCCAGGATAATCAAGACTACATGCTGGAGAGTTAACAACCTGGTGTCTGCAATTTTGGCGTGCATTTTTTTTGGGTCGGACTGAGGAAGGAAAGATTGTGAGTGTAGTGTGGTAATGCTGCCTTCGCAATCAGGTCAGGGTTCAAAACCTAGCTCTGCCGCTTAAAAAGTTGTGTGACCTTGGGCATATCATTGAACCTTTCTGAAGATCTGTAAAGAGGTGATAATAATGTCCACTCTATATACTCTGCAGGATTGGAGTGCGGACCAAATGTCATTCCATGTGAAAGCACTTTTCAAACTGCAAAGCACTAGACAAACATAAGGGATTATTATGTCTTTGGAAAGCAATTCAGAGACAGCCACATGGCCTGAGAATTACCTCTCAAAGTGGGGAACAAGAGAGTGACCTTTAATAAATGATGGAAAATGTCCCCTGCTTTTATTTCCAGGTAGTAAAGTTTTAATGCTTGGTTTTCTTTTTCATGAGCAGTACCAAATTATGCAAGTCTCTTTCCTGGTGTCCATATAGAAGAAAGGACTCTACAACGCTGAGTTGAGCCCCAGAGGGAGATTTGTGGGCAAACAGGGCCAAGACCACTAGGTATGAATGGGTTGTGACCTACAACACTGAAGGCACTACCCAGAAGAAGGAGGCCACAGAGCAATTCGCGTTTTGGATTAGAGCAAACAAAGAAACCCATCTATGTGCCGGGTGCCATGCTGGGATCTGAGAATACAAAGACAAAAATGAAATAGCCCCTCCCGTCCAGAAGTCTGCATTCTCTCAAGAGAGAAAACACATATTTAAATACGCATAAGGCAAGGAAACAGGAGTAACTCGAATTTATATAGCTCTTTAAGGTTTGCGAAGTGCTTTGTATTTGTTATCTTATTTGATCATCACAATAATCCTGTGAGGTAGGGGCTATCATTACACCCATTTTAAAGAAGAGGAAATCAAGGATGAGAGAGGTTAAATGATTCACCAAGGTCACAAGTTAGGGTTAAAAGGAAAATTCTTTGTTTGGTCTTTCACTCTGATTAATGAGGCAAAACTCAGGACAAAGAGAAAAGTGTTTATTAAAATATGTCCAGGTGGCAGCACATTGATGGGCTGATCTCTGGAGATCAGCAAGGGATTCAAGATGGAGCTGGCTTTTATTGATGACTTTTGTAATGAGACCTAGATGATTTGGACAGGTCTAGGTCAGAAAAAGGGGATGAGCCGTCGCATCTCAGTTCCTCCCCAGCCGCCTGTATGTGATGTTGACCAGGTAGGGGTGTGTGACAAAGCTGCAGAAGGCGTGATGCCTTCTCTCCCTCAGCAGGACTGGGAGCGATGGTCTCAGGATTCAAACTGAGGACTTCTCCATCCCAGGCCCAGACTCCTAACCAAGGGAAAGGCATTAGAGCGGTGATTTCATCCCTTTAGGGAGCTCCCTCCACCATCACATTACCAGTGGCCTACAACAGTGAGTCTGTTAACGGGTTAACACTGGTTAAACAGCCAGTGTCTGTGTCAGAGGCTGGACACGGACCTGGGTTTTCTTGTCTCTAAGCTCAGCTCTCCAACCACTACTCCACACTGCTTGCCTATGTGATTACCTAAGTAACTCCCTCGGTGTGCGAGGACTACACCTGACATTCTATCGATCCAGGGGACTCTTCCTGTGGGTATAGATCAGCACGTTCTCCACAGCTTAACACTGCCCAGAGAGCTGCCCAGAGCCCTAGGAGTTAAGTGACTTCCCCCTGGTCACAGGGACTGTGTGTTTCAGAGGCTGGACATCCTTGCTCTGAGACTGGCGTTCCATCCACTGTTCCATACTGCCTCTTAATGTAGGAGACAAAATATGTAAGGTTTTATTTATCTATATATCTGTCATATATATACATATACATAATACATATATAAACATACTATATACATATATATGCACACACACACATATTATGGGCAACTATGTGGCACGGTGGATAGAGGGCAGAGTCTGGAGTCAGAAAGACCTGAGTTCAAATCTTACCTCTGATATTTACTGGCTTTGTGACCTTAAGCAAGTCAATTAACCTGTTGGCTTCAGTTCCTCATCCGTAAAAGGAGCTGGAGAAGGAAATGGTAAAGTGCTTCAGCATCTTTGGCAAGCAAACCCCCAATGGGGTCACAAAGAGCTGGATATGACTGAAACGACTGAATATATACAATATATCGCACATAAGAGATTTGCTTATGTATATTTACAGATATACATATACACATGTATGAACATATATGCATATACACAAACATGTATGTATATGTACATATACATAAGGCGAGGGCAGCTAGGGGGCTAGGGGGTGTGGTGGACGCCGTGCCGGGCTTGGAGTTAGGAAGGCTCATCTTCATGAGTTCAAATCCAACCTCAGACACTTACTAGCTATAGGACCCTGGGCAAGTCACTTAACCCTGTTTGCCTCGGTGTCTTCGTCTATAAAATAAGTTGGAGAAGGAAATGGCAAGACATTTCAGCACCTTTGGCAAGCAAACCCCCAACGGGGTCACAAAGGATTGGGCCTGACTGAGATGACTCAGTAACAATAATATATACATAGGAGACACGAAGATGGAGGCATCACGTGGTAGAAAGACCCAAGTCCGAATCTGGTCTCAAGTATGATTCTGGACAAATTGCTTAACCTCTGTCTGCCTGTCTGTCTGAAGCAGTCGAGTTTCCTTAGGGGGGAAAATGAGAATGATAATGAAATGAGGATAATAACCCCCCACCTCCCAGGGTTGTTGTGAGGTTCAGATGAGGCAATGTTTGTAAAGTGCTCAGCACGAGCCTGGCACATCGCAGGCGCGATGGAAACGTTAGCTTTTGCTAGCTTTGTTGATCCATCCTCACCATCAGGAAAGGTCCCGTGTCAGTGGCTGCTTGAGCTGAGCTTTGGAGGAAAAATAAATTCACTCGAAAGAAACTTTGATTGTAAAGGAATCTTTTTTAATATGATAGTTTGAATTTCTGGAGGCAGGATTGTGTAACGGGTAGGGGCCAGCCATGAAGCCAGGAAGATCCAGGTTCGAGTCCTGTAGAAGAAAAAGGGCTGAATCTAGTCAGAGGAAGTGATCTGAAATCCCAGAACTGCCACTTCGAGAGGTGATCTTGGGCCGCTCAGGCTCCTCGTGTGTATTATGAGGGATGTCCCCTTGATGTCTTCCAAGGTCCTTTTCAGCTATCAATTGAAGGTCCTCAGAGGTGACACACTGAAAGGTGCAACATGGACCGGTCCCTTCACTTCTCAGTGCCCCTGGCAACTCCCCAAGACTATACACAACAATGAGTTGCTGATCTGCAGGGAAAAGAAGAATTTCTTAAGTTCCTCCTAGGGGCTTGGAGTCAGGAAGACTCATCTTCCTGAGTTCAAATCTGGCCTCAGACGTGTACTAGCTGGAAGTCACTTCACCCTGCCTGCCTCAGTTTCCTCATCTGTAAAATGAGCTGGAGAAGGAAATGGCAAATCGCTCCAGGATCTTTGCCAAGAAAACCCAAGAGTCACAAAGAGTCGGACACGACCGATATGACTCAGCAACAATAAAATATGCCAGACACTTTGCAAATATCTCATTTCGTCTTCATAACAACTCTGGTTTATTCCTGCTTTATGGTGGAGGAAACTGAGGCAGACACATGTTAAGCGACTTGTCCAGGGTTGCAGAGCTAGTAAGTGAGGCAGATTTGAACTCAGGTCCTCCTGACTCCAGGCTCAGCCCTCCAGACACTGCAACACCACTGCCTCTGGTGGAAGGTGTTCCCTGCTCTGGAGCAAGTCCTGCCCCTACCCCTATATTTCTCCCCACTGTGACTTTGATGGCAAAGGGGACATATTCCTTTAGTAATCTGGAAATTTTGTATGGAGGTTAACTCTGTGCAAGGTTCTTCCTTTTTGCTCTGAGCTGAACTGATAGCCTCAGCACGTTTGCTTATCTCTTCTCTTTGGGGTTAGATCTGCTCCTGTCAGCTTCCCCCCTTGTTATCTGGCTCCTGGACCGCTCAGCCAATTGTACAGAGATGTCAGTTCCATTAATAACCCAAGGGCCGTACTGGCAGATGGCGGGAGATGGGTGAAGGGAAAAGAGACTGTCTTTAACCTGGAACTAGGAGTTGTCATTTTCCAGACCCCAACGTAACTGTGTAAAGTCTGAGTGAGGAAATAACATCTAAACCACTTGTGATGAAAACTCATATAGGATCAAGAAAACACGGAGAGGCAGATATCGAGAAGAAGAAAAGAGGGAAATGCATTAATATGAGTTTTAGCTAACATCGGAGGCAGCCGGTGGCTCAGTGGATAGAGCACTGGGCCTGGAGTCAGGAAAACCTGAGTTCAAATCCAGCCTCAGACACTTACTAGTGGTGTGATCCTGGGCAAGTCATTCAGCCTCTGACTGCCCGACAAAATGGATCCACCGGGGAAGGAAATGGCAAATCACTCCAGCGGCTTTGCCAAGAAAACCCCAAACAGGGTAACAACTGAACGACAAACAATGACAAAATACAGCACTTCATACGTGCCAAGCGCTACACAGCCATTATCCTGGGAGGCAGATGTTACTATTGTCTCCTTTTACAGATTGGGAAACTGAGGTAAATATAATCTAAGGGACTCGCTCGTGGTTGAAGCTGGTAAACGTCTGAGGACGGATTGGAAATTGGGTCTTCTGGACTCCTTGCCCGGACTCCTCCATCTGCTGTGCCACTGCCTGCCTTGTTTTAGAGTTCGTGAAGCCAGAGGAAAGCAGGGCCCTGCAGAGAAGCAGTGACCATAAGTCTTCTGACAAAGCCTCCCACATTTTTGTTTTAAATGTTATTGCTCTTAGCAATAAATCAACAGAATTATCCTTGAAAAAGGTACATTTTCTAAAAGGATTGATCCTTCAAAGGGAGTCTAAATTGGTGCTTTCCCCCCTTTTTTCTTTTGTTGGTGAGGGCCCTCATTACACTGGAGGGATAGAAACAATTTTATTCACGATAATCTTAGAGGTGTATGAGACTGACTGGCTGGTGCAGTGGGGCTGTATTCAGTGCTTTTGTACGGCTGTTGAGTTATTTGTTTGTTTATCCTAGAGACATTGGAACTGCCTCTCCCCTATACTTAGCCACCTGAGAAATGGGTAATAGTCATTCTTTTGTCTAGAGCTAAGCAAGAACTTCTTGTCAATATAAGCATAGCTAACCAAACAGGAAAAATAGAATTGTTTCCTCCATGTGCCCATTTACTTAACGAACTCATTTAAACTGGAATAATATTTATCTGTAGATATATGTAACATAAAAAAAAGACCCAGGCCTCATATCTGTTCCCTTTTCCCAGGAAGCAAATCATTCCCAGAGTTACTCATTTGAATTCCCAGTTTCAATAGTCACCCTTCAAATAAATCTAGGGCTAGTCTATTCATCCTTAATATAATACACTCCCTGTAAAATACTTTTATTAAGAAACAGAGCTAACACCCACAGTAGAGGCTGACTGCGCTGTATAAAGGCAGTAGCTACGCCAGACTCTGCATTAGTTCCCTGCTAGATGTAGATCTGGAATCCCTGGAATGGTTTGGATTCCTGAGAATATTGCGGACCCACATCCAAAGGCCCATGCTATATTTAAGCGGATGCTAATTAATATTTGTCATGGATGATGGAGCTGAGCTGGGTCTCTTGGTCCTCCAGTCTTGATATGATCCGTATTTTGGTGGAATACCCACACTAAGGAGGTCTCCAGTCCATCGAAGAGTACAATTATGACTTTGGGGAGCAGAGACGTGATGCTAGGTACATCCATGTGCACTTTGTAAGTGTGTAGGATATGTCAGACCTTTTGAAGCACTTTTGTGTTTGGTGGCTCACTTAGATCACGCAGTTATTAATCCCACTGCCTCCATCCAACCAAATAGCTATTTTACTTACAGACCCGCTCCTGTACTTAGATATAGATGCTACATTTCAAGATTGAATAATACGGGGGCAGCTAGGTGGATAGAACACCGGCCCTAGAATCAGGAGGACCTGAGTTCAAGTCTGGCCTCAGATACTTACTAGCTGTGTGACCCTGGGCAATTCACTTAACTCTGATAGCCTACAAAAGGAAAAAAAAGAAAAGATGGAATAATATTATCAGTGTGAAAGCCACGGGAGAAAGCGTTGCAATAACACGGCTACTTAAACTTTCAAATTGTCTAGGGGGTGTCTTTTCTGGCTTTAAGCACTTTTGGGATTTTGGGGGCAGTAGCTAACTAGAGGCATGTAGCAAGCCTGTAATACTCTAGGGTGGGGAGGCCTCAGGGATGGTTTAGACTCCTGAGTGGATTACAGACCTACAGCCTAAGGGCCCTGCTACCTTGAGGTGAGTGGTGCTGATGGTACTGGGTCTCTGTCTCCTGCTCCTGCCCTGTTCTCTCCCAGCCCTGTGTCTTTGCTTACGCCTGGAATGGGCTTCCCCTTCTCCTCAGCTCCATTTTCTAATGGATCGATGATCTCATCAGAATTGGCACACCCTCTAGATCCCAGACCATCCTTGCCTTTTCCATCCTTTGTGTCTCCTGACAATATCTTGCCATTAATCTGTGACAAATTACACACATCCCCACCCCTATATTTTCTGACTCGATGTCCTTATGACCAAGCCATTTTTTTCCCCCTAGGAGGTTTGTGGTTATTGTGAAGTTACTCTCTTCTGTGTGCACCTTTTGGGCATATTATATTTCTTCGTAATATTCATAGCGTTCAGTGCCTTCCTGATTTTGGACTTTGTGTCTAGACCAGACTCCTGTCCCTCTCGTACTTTGACTGAGATGGTCAAGTTCTGTTTAGTCTTGATCTTAATTACAGGCTTCCTGCCATTGCCTTCTGCTCTCTTGGTATGTCTGCACTCAGAGTCTTGGCAAGTTTCAGGCCCACATAGATTGTCCAGCTTCATAGTGCTAGAGTCTTCATATCGTTCCCTATACCATATATATACACACGCGCGCGCGCATGTGCGGGCATGCACATACACACACACACACACACGTGGTACGCGCGCGCACACACACACACACATATAGTATATAGCCGAACTATAGCACCATAGTTCATCTACCACCCTGTGGTGCAGCATATCAGGGTAGATTTCTGTGAACTATAGTCCCCATGCCCCTGGGCATTCCCATCAGAGCTCCTTCATCTCTTTGGCATCTGCCAAAGTCAGAGCAGTTACAGCACCTTGGCTTTCTGACACCCTTGGGGCCTCCCTCTCCAAGAACTCTCTACCCCGCCCCTCCTGGGATAGAGTGCTGCAGGCTTCAGAGCCCTCTGGAGTGTCTTAGGTTAGAGTGCTATGGGCTTTGGCCCTCCCCCTTCGCCCAAAGACATATCAGAATGCCTCCTGCACAGGCTTATGATCAGAGCACTGTGGTTTCTGTGGCCCCTGAAACTTCCCTGTTTGCTTGCTCCAGGCTTCAGGTGCCCTGTAGTATCCCCCCTCTGAGTGCCACAAGACTTCAGGCTTATTTAACTATGCTCTCACAGGCTTCCCTGGAAGAGAGGACCAGCAGAATTCTGACTTTCGTCCAGTCCTTTCAGAATTCTGAAAGCCAGTCAGGATTGGAATGATAGAATGATGGAAAGCTTATCAGGACTGGAAAAGGGGCTTATTGCAGTTTCTCTTTGGATGTCTTAATTATTATTGGGTACAGTGCTATCTTAGATCTTTGCTGGAGTATATATGGGAAAGCTAAGACCCTCTCTGATTAAAGTACCTTAATTAGAAGTCTTAACTGGATGACTTTAAGCCTCATTTGCAAGATGTAGATAGTAATTCTGGCCTACCTCTGTGGATGAGTGATTTGTGGGAATCAAACGAAGCACCAGAGGTGAAAATGCTTGAAGGGTTCTGAGGCATTACACATATGTAAGTTCTTAGTACATATGGTTGTACCTTGAATCTCATTGTGTCTTCCTTTCTCCAGATATAACTATATATTTAATGGATTAGGTAACTCTCTACTGTGGGTGTGCTCGATAATACCAGTAGTACCCCTCTCACAGACTTGTGGTGAGGTTCAAATGAAATACTGTCTATAAAGCATTTTTAAACCTTAAGGAGCCATATGAAGTTTCATAATATTATTAACAACATTTATTAGAATGGAGGAGTCTAGGAGGTATAATGAATAGAACAGTGGCCTTGGAGTCAGGAAGACCTGAGTTTGAATTCTACCTCAGATACTTACTAGCTGTGAGGCCCTGGGCAAGTCACTTAACCTTGATCAGCCTCAGTTTCCTTATCTGTAATATGGGGAGGATAATATCTCACAGAGTGAGGGTCAAATGAAATTTTGTACACACACATATACATATATATGCATTGAAAACTTTAAAGAATTATGTGAACTTTATTATTAGATAATAAAATTATTTGGATAGATGTTATAATGAAGAGAAATGAGTCATCTCTGGAATTAAGGAAAAAAAGACAAGTGAATTTTTAAAATGGCTATTTATCCAATAATATTACCAGGTACAGTTTACAATCTAGAAAAACCTGCATTTACATGAATGTTCATTTTGTTTAAACCTTTTAACTTAGCAGCTTTCCCTTCCCGCCTTACTAAAGATCAGTTATTTAGTTGTTAGGGATTCAATTTGCTGATGGCTCTAATTTGCTTGAGGAAAATGAAGAACTCTATTGAGTAAGGTGGAATCCCAGCAAGGGGAGGGGCTCCTCCTGATTATTTTCTCCTCTGTAGCAGTAAATGCCATGCCAGTAGCCTCTTTTTTCTGCATTGGGGCTGGAGAGCAATTTATTTTGTAATGTGGGCCTAGACCAGGGAAATGGGGCTTCCCTTGCTTATTTCAGATGGCTTTTGGCCTCATTTTATCTAGACCCTTAGGGACTTTAATTTCAACAGCCTTATGGAAAGAGCTCCTTCCTCCTTTTCTTATCAGGTTAAATCTTTAATAAAAATTAAATGACTTTGTCAGCCCTTACACCGCTGCTTTGGTGAGAGATGAATAATTGATGATGGCATTTAGGTCTCTGTTTACAAATAGCCTATACCATCCCTAGCTATGATTGGTTGCTTTGCCCTGAGTATAAGTGGCAATTAAGACTTAACTCCTAAGATTGCCTTTTCAGAGCTGAGCCATGATCTGCTTCAAAACTCAGCATGCAGGCAGCAACTCACAAGAACCACTTTGAATAGAGTCACAGAGAAGAGTTTAGATTTACGTATGTTCCACTATGTAGTACTCTCTGTATCTAGTCTGAACACCACAGCATCACATGTCCAACAATGATGACATAGAGACAGCAGAGCTTTAGATTCTACCAGCATTTTATCAATTGAAGTTGTTTCTGAAGGAATAATGAAGGCCATCCAAAGTTCTACTGGTGTCCATTGAAGGTTCTCCTTGTTGGTTTCAGGGACATCTGATTGACTGTCCTAAAAAACCTGAACTTTCCAAAGTGAACTACTTCATCTTGTGTCCTACTTAAAGCACGAGAGGAGGGATCAGGTGTCCTCTCCTGCTCTTCCCATGAAGTTACATTTCAAACATAAGCCTAGGATTAGACTATCATAGCTCTACAGCGGAAAGTCTCAGAGGCCATTTAATTCTTATTTTATAGGTAAGGAACCCCTGTTCAAATCCCTGTTACGTGTGGGACAGTTGGTGTAATATCAGTTAAGTTTGGACTTTTTTAGTGTTTAAGAATGATAAATTACTAGGTGCAAAGCCAGGCCCAAACCCCTATCTACTAGGTGCTAAGCCTACGTGGGAGTGAAGCCCTCAGGGTCCTAAGGGGAGTTGCTAAGACCAGAGCCAATAGTAGGAGCGAGTTCTGACAATGGCTAAAGAGTGTATAAAAAGAGAGAACAAAGCTATTTGTGAGAGGCTCTTACTTCTGGAGGTGCGGGACTCTGGGCAGCCGCTCCAAGAGCCTCCCGGCTCACCCAGATGTTAATGGTTTTTGGGTAACTATGAATTGTATTTGGTCTGTTTATAATGTATGTTTGTAATTTGTATTTTCTCTGAAGTTCAGGGTGCTGGCATTTCCCCCTGAACTAAGGGAATGATATTTGTATGTTGGATTGAAATAAGATTGTTAACTTCCTAACTACTTTACTTAGTAAAGCAGATCAAATGAACCTGTGCTGGCAGCATCTTTGTTGTTGGGCTTGTGTTGGTCTTTCACCCCCACAGTAGCTGCTAGATGAATTGTTGCAACAGTTGGGCATCTGATTTCTTCCACAAAAGGATAGCTGTCATTAGCAGGTGTTATTAAAAACACCTTTGTATTTTGTGTAATTTAAAGAAGTGATTATATGAAGAGTTAACACAAAACTTAAAAACATGGAAATACTTAATTGAATCAAATATCTCGTTGTTATAGATACACCTAGATTGTAACCTATCCATACCTCATCCTGTAATGAAATTCTGGTTCACATCCTTTCATAAATTCTCTATAGGGAGAAACACCTAATATTCTGGAACCCTTTCTCTAGATCTTTTGGCATCGCATGGATATCAATGGAGTAGGCAGTTTATTCATCGGTCATCTCTTGCTCTTGTTATATGACTGGCACCACCTCCTTTTCCAGTCATATATCTCTTTGATCTCTCTGACAATGGTTCTCGTGTATATTTCTTTGTTGGTAGTATGTTGTGGTCTACTCAAGCCTCCTGGGTGTCTTTATATCGCCTTTTCGGTGACCTACGATTTTAATTCTTTGGAGACAGTGGTATTCCATGCCTCATAGCCACAGAACCTTGCCTGAAAAGTATTAATGTTAATAAATGGGCCTTTGTTTCCGAGAGAATCTTATAGTCATAAAAGTACTAAACAATTTCCCAAAGGTAATCTATCTTGCTCGCCTCCTCCTGCTCATGGAAATAACATAGTTAAAATTCCATTAGCCAGATCCCTAACACCTGTTGTTACCTAACTGCTTCAGAAAAGACAGTTAATGATAATGAAAAAGATAGATAATAATCCTGTGAGCACATGTGACATGGATGGCTCCAGGCAGGTGTGTGGTGGGGAAGCCATGGGCCACCTGAGGAGAGGAGAGATCACCACCATCTCTGGATCAAGCCTCATTTTCTATGTTGAATCTCAATCGCCATTCTGCATTTCTCCTCCCTTCTCATTGCATCGAGTCTGGTCTGAAATGAAATCTGCACCCCAAAGAGATGCCGCTGAGATGTGTGCAGTTACTGCACCAGATGGTATTTGAATCTTGTGTTTTCAGAGAAAAATGAAAAGACCCAGTGCATGCACCAATGACTGAAGGTCGAATTAATCTTGATAATTAAATGGAGTATTACCCTGCTATGAATGATTTTACCTTTCAAACTGGATTTCATGCTAATTTTTCAGTGAACTGTAATTGTATTAACATGGATTTTTAGAAGTCTCAGAGTGCATAAAAGTAAACTTTGCCAAGCTGCTGACAGAAAAGTGAACGTCAGAACTTTCACGTGTTCATCGCCTCTTTGTAGGTTTTGGAAAATTTTCAAATAGTGCATTTTAACTATGATTTGTACTTGCAAAGTGCTTTCTAATCACTAATTAATTCTCTCCCCCAGCCATCTAATGAGAGATGTAAAGATAGGTCAGGATTAAGTTCGTGTGGAGAATAACCTATGAGATATTGGTGGGAAACTCCTGGGAATTGGAGCATCCCATTTATAACTCCATGAGGGTTTATCATTGACATGAACTTTAGAGTTGAGAGATGACCCATCTAACCACCGTAGAGATTTTCTAATCTCCTGGGGAGAGTGAGCTCAAAGCTAAAGGGGCCTGCTATAAACATTCCTCCCACCCAGAGATTCACTTCTGAGTGAGGCAGAGTTGATGCGTGAGTTGCTTGCATTCAGGGCACCACACCTCAATGCCCGGGTCAGTCTGCTGCTTGGTTGACTCAAACAGGTTCCAGCGATTATGGCTGATAGTAAATGCTCTTCTGACCTTTTAAAACTCATTAAGTTGCTTCTCTAATCATCTCTAATTCTACTTAATCTGAGAATAGGAGAGAATAGACTTAATAACAACAGAAATAATTAAAGTGCTGGGTGATCATGGTTTCATATGGTGCTGGCCAAGATGGACCTCCCCCAAGGTTCTTTCCCCAAAGCTTTTCCCCCTTCAGGAAGCTCACATCTGTTCTTGCTTCAGGCCCCACCAGGAAAAAGAGACTGACGTGGCTAGTTGGGCAATTAATGCTTTTTCTATGCGTATCCACTTCAGGCTTTACAGACAGTCAAAAAGCTTTTTTTTTTTTTTTTCATTTCCATGCTGTAAACAGACAGGAAACAGTCCCTGAATACCTACCTGTACATGCTCTCTATACAGTTTGGGCTTCTTTATTCTATCGCATCTTAGAATTCCAGAAGCAGGTTCCTCCCCTTATACATGCTCCTGAGACAAGGACCTCATTGGCTAGTCCCAAGGTGCAACTAGACCAAATTTCCTAGGAAGACCTCTCATCTAGGATTACCCAGCTCCTCCCTGGTCCAGGCTTAAGTGTAAAACTAACATGGAACCTAAGATTTCAAGATGAGAGCTCCTGGAAGCCTAGCAGCCACTGGATGCTGTACCAGTCTGATTATTTTGATCCTAGCATTGGCAAGATAGAATTCTCTTGGCTCCTGGTTATAAACACAAACATTTCAGCTTGCTGTGTGATAAACATTAGACTTTTGATTCTTTTTGTGAAGTCATAAAACATAGCCCAGGAAGGACCTTAGAGATCAGTTAGTTTAAATCCCCTCATTCTACAGATGAAGAACTGAGTTGCAGAGAGATGGCATGCCTTGTGCGAAAGTTACTACCCGGTTATTTCTGAATTTTTGGTCTAGTGCATTTTCTATTGTGCCATGTTTTTTTTAAGCTAGAGAAGAATGAGTATAGGTACACTTGCTCAAATCTCCCCATTCATTCCATGTAGAGCAGGGATGGATCTCCTGTGGTCCTCCCTCCTCTGCTCCCCTCACTCAAATCCATTCGCTTGCATGTATGTCATGGCATCACCTCCCTGATGTCATGGTCCTCTTTGAGAATGAAGGATAAATCATACAACAACCTTAGGTACTGGAGTTAGATTGCTTAGATTATGCCTTTAAATGTATAATTCCAGGTATTAAGATTGTTTGGCTGTAATTAATGATAGTCAAAACAAAACAATATGTTTACTTATTATTTCTAGCAAATCTGAATTGTCATAAAATTTATATCTCACACCCTGGCTGTGAGACTGAGGAACAAGAGGAAGAAGAAAGATAAGGAGGGGGAGGAGAGTTCCTGATGATGTCAAATAGATAATACATATGTTCCCCCAGGCATTTGCTATTTTCCTTCCCCTTGCCCCCCCATGTTAAAATTCACTTATAGCAATTTAAAATTGGTTAACCCAACTAGAATAGTTATTAGAGCCAAATGGCATAATGATGCTTGGCAACCTACCTCAGAGGGGATAGGGATTTGTAAGCCTAAAAATTACGCGAGATCATGAAGGAAGGACTTTAGAAAACACTGCCAACCCCATTATTTTATAGATGACGAAAGGGAGGCCAGAGAGGGGATGTAATGCGCCCAAGATCACCTCAGAGCTAGTTAGTTTACAAGCCCTGCCCACTGAAGATTTGTAAACTAAGATAGAGAAAAGCCACACATGTATGCCACCGTAGATATGGTGAGTGTGGGCCTGGGAGTCAGATCTTGGATTTGAATCCTACCTCAGACACTTAGTAGCTGTGTGCCCTAGGGCACATCACTCCATCTCCTCCACTTTTGGTTTCCTCCTCTGTAAAAGATGGGTGGCTCTTACTTCAGAGGGTCATTGTGAGGGTCAGATGAGATAATGTATGTAATGTCTTTTGCCAAGTTTAAAATGCTATGTAAATGCTATTCTCTTATCCTTGTATAGGCTACCCAGTAGAGAATTTATCAATATGTGAAGTTAAAACCAGCTATCGTCAGACCTCCTCTCCCACCCCCCTCTCTGCATTCGATCAAACACAACCACAACCACAGATAATTTGGGAAAGGGGCAGTGGAAACACTACTGATGTTAGTTTTCTTAAAGGAGAGACAAGTATAAGAGGATTTTTTTAGGCTGTCTATTAAGATAGTTTTTCAACCACAGATAAAATTTAATGGTAAAAAGTCTCATGCAGCAGGAATGTAAAATTGATGAGGGAATTACATTTATTCACGTTCATTTCTAACTTCTCTTTTGTTTAAATAGCTAATTTAACATTGCATGGAGGTTAAATACCAGAATAATTCCTTCAAGAAATGCTGTGCATGTGTAGGAGGTGTGGGGTTCATGTGTTGCATATGTATTTTTCAAGTCGTGTGAACCCTCCCTTTTAGAGGTAAATGTTTTTATTCTGCTTTGTTGATTTCTTTTTCTTCCCCTACATACTCTGATGTTTATTCTCATCCCTGATAAAGACTTTTAAAGGGTAAACATGTTGTGCTTGCTTCTAAGATGAGGTGTTGATCTCAATGAAAATCCAAGTATCTTCTCATGGTTTTAATCATACTTTTCTACTCTGGATGAAAATTTTAATCAAGTTTTGGGAGACATTGTGATACAGAGGAAAGAGGGCCAGACTTGGAGTCAGAGGAGCTGGGTTCAAATTCCAGTTCTAATACTTTCTAGCTTTTTAACCCCAGCCTAGTTATTTCCCACTCTGGGCCTCAGTTACTCATTGGTAAAATGAGAGTTTGGGAGTAGATGGTCTTCTGCTCTAAATCTCTTCTATCTTCATTATTCTGCCTGGTAGTAATTCCCATTCTCCTTTTCCTCATCAATTAAAAACCAATAACCACAACAACCTCAAGGGCCAATTGTGGGCAGAGTGTTTTAGGCATGTGGAGCTGTGGGTGTGGGAGGAGCGCAGGAAGACCTCACTTATTTATGCCCATGACTTTTGACAGTTTAGGCTAGGCTGAAGTTCATCTTTGTACTACTCATGCAAATAGATTTTGTTAAGCAAGTTAATGGAGTGCCCTGAAGTGTGGGAGGGCTGTGTGGTTCCTTGAATCGGAGAATATAAGGCATCCAAGACACATTAATTGTTTCTATGGAAATGAATATGACTGATTACAAATGTGCCCTAGGTATTCATTAAAGCAGACCCAGCTGGACCTTTACCTGGAAATCCTCCCCATTAATGGGGATTATGGTGTGCATGTGAAATTAATAAAATTGTATTAAAAAACATTCTGCGGTTCAGATTTTTCATTGGTCTTTCTATTGGCTATCTTTTACCTATCATCCTAGACTTCCAGCTGGAATGCAAGAGCTGGGGACACTATGGAGCTAAGGGAGATAGGAGGAGCAGTTGTGCGTCAATGTCTTTGGTGCCATTCAGCTGAAACAATTAAAGAGCTCTTTTTTTTAACTATAGTAATGTTACCTAGCTTGGGACTGGTGGTTGGGCTCATTAGATGTCAAGAGACTGACTAGCTGGAAAGATGAAAGATGGAGAGGGGATGGAGGTCTAGCATTTGATGTGGGAGAAAACTGGGTTTCGTTGATAAGTAGGAGAAAGAAGTTTAACTGAGGGAACTTAGAAAGACTGAAAAAGTGTGTTGAGTACTTGGAAAGCAGAGTAGTAGAAGTGGTCAAGGGAGTCTGGTGTGAGCAAGTCGTGGTAAGAGTCTATGGGTATATAGAAGAATGAGAGAGTCTGTGAGTGCCAGGGCAAGGTATGTGGGAGTTACACAGCGACCTGGTTACTAAAACCTCCTTCCATCTCCCTCCTTCTAACACACTTCTCCCTAATCTCTCTCTGTCTCTGTCTCTGTCTCTGTCTCTCTCTCTTTCTCTCTGTCTCCCTCTCTCTCTCTCTGTCTCCCTCTCTCTCTCTCTCCCCCCCCACATCATTAAAGCCACAGTGAGAGCACCAATGAAAGTCTATTAATTAGATTTCATCTTATACAAAATGAATTGAGTGTTTTCTGACCTACCTCTAATTCCATTTTGGGAAGACAGTACTTGGGGCCAATGTATGTGTTGGTGAAAAGGGATAGTGATAACCTGGTGCAGTAAGAAGATGATAATGTTCCCACCCTCTGGAGGGACAAACGTATTGTTTTATAGGTTAATCATAAAGGATTTTCCAGGCCTAGTTCCAATTTCGATGTTTATTGTAAAGAAAAACATACTTGTTTCTATGAGTAGCTTTAGTTAGCGGTTCTAATTGCTGCTTCTGTTCAGTTGAATGACAGCAGCAGATCACATTGGTACGGTCACTTACACCTGCTTCTACCTTGTGTATGTATACCCAGTGAGAGGGATGATACAAAGATGGGGGGGGGGGAAAACAAAGGGGAAGATCAGAGAAGTCATGTGATTTGCCTGTAGTCTCCTGGCCAGGGAGAGTTTCTTGGCTCTGACACCAGGGCCATACCCCATATGATCCCTTTACAACAAACAAAAAGAAACACACATACACAGCTCCATATAGAATGGTTGTGTAAACTGGTGGTGACTCAGCTGTTCTTGTGGCTCTGGGTACAGCTCTCACTGGCTACTCAGGGAAATTGTCAACAACCCTAGAATTGCTATCGCCACCTCCATGTGTTTTCGGGAGAAAGGATGGAAAACTTGCACTTCCGATATAGATATATTCCCTTCTACTTCCCATTCTCCTAGAACCCAGTATACATGGATGAGAAATAGATATGTGTTAGTCACCTAGGGTAAGGAATGAAAGGTGTTACCTTCCTCCCAGATTTTTGCCCAAGCAGGAGTCCATGGGTGTAGAAAGAACATCACCTATGATGTCAGATCTTTTTGACATATTGATTAGTTTTGGTGATTTTTAAATATTATTCCGTCTTTTCTTTCTTTTAAAATTATTTCTCATAAAGGACAGTTCTCAGAGGGATACAGGATATTTAAGTGATGGAAAAACAAATGATATCAATAAAATAAAATAAAAAGAATGAATGGTCTTAAAATAGCACACGACATTCTTTCTGTGGCTTTCCAGGGACCCTTGAGTCACAATCAGCAGGGTCTCTGCAGCAAGCCACACTTCCACATACGAAAAAAATAAAAAAAATAACATTGACGTCAGTACTGCTCGTCTGCCCCATTTATGACAATGCTATTCCCATTGCCCTCCTCAACTCACTCCCCACCCTCACGATGCCCCCTTTGGTAAGGCAGGCAGAAAATAAATCTGCAGGATTAAATTAAGTTTTTCATAGATTCATAATAAATTACTGCCATTCTTCTTACCCAGAAACTAAAATCTGATTTGTTAGATAACGATGTTACTGTTGTATGGGATCTTGATAGCCCCAAAGGATATTAATGTGAAGGCTTGCATTAGTCCTCTAGCTAATTATTAGAAACACAGTTAGCTGGGCTTAGGGTGATAGATACCAAGTACAGTATTTAAAATCTCCAGTCATTTGGTTGCCATTCCTTTTCCTTCAGAACCTCTTGCTGACGTAGTTTTTCCAGTGTTGACGGATATTTACTGAGTAGTAGAGAACAGAACTCATCAGTGAAAACTCAGCATTGGAAAGGCTTATACCTGAAAGTTACCCTGCAAATTGTTTCTAAAGGGCAATCATTCATCAACTGTGGTATTTTGTTTCACGCATTGGTTAAATTAAAAAAAAATGTTAAAAGGCTCGATTATGTCGAAGCTACACTAAGGCTGTTTAATTAAGTGATTAAAGTGATCAAATTAAAATATATGCAAGACTTTGGAGATTTACCTGCCTCATTTAAATAGCCAAGTCAGTGAGAATTAAAACAAATGAGTTTTCCTGTTTGCTTTCCTGAGACTGCCTAATAGTAGATGGCTTTGAAAAATCTGAAGTAATGCCTTTAAGTTAACCAATCTTTCAAACAGTTCAGTCATCTGTGTAAAAACAATATGCCATGGGATTTCACACTCCAGAATAGCTAAGCTGGTTTTTTCCCCCTTAAGCATGTTCGAAAAAAATAAAGTGCGTTACAGAAAATTCTGGCAAAGGAATAGTTGGAGAGTTTTACTCGTGTCATATTCCCCGTTTCAGTTTCCACTTATTGGTCTCTCATTAGGGCTCCTGGCATGAAAATCTAGTTTTGTTGCTTCTGAGTTCATCTGCTCTTCCTTATTCTTTAACCTAAGTGGGCTTCCATAGAAAGAGTGCTGGCTTCTGTTTCAGAAGATCTGGGTTCAAATTCTGACTGTTACTGTGCTTGGCTCAGTGACTTAGGGACTGTGTCACCTTCTTGTGATGTCCTCATGTCAATGTCCTCCTTTGTAAAATGCTGATGACACTTTCGTTACCTACCTCATCCTGTCCGCTTCCTCTCTCTCCTTCCTTTCCTTTCTTTCCCCTCATTCCTTTTCTTCTCTCTCCCTCCCTCCTTTCCCTCTATTCCTCCCTTCTCCTTATTCCCTCTCTACTAAATTGAACTGTTTACATACAAATGAGGCGTTGTCTTTGACAAGGTGATTTGAGTATTTATATTTATGCCACAATTATTTTTCTGGGGTGTGGCTCAAATTCCACCCAAAAATTTTCCTCTTACACATATTTTAGCAATTTTTATAAAACCAGAATTATTTTTTCCAATCCTCTCAGGCACCAAAATCATCATCTATGGCAGCAGCAGTTATGTTACATGCTTTATCAGGTGATCTAAATCTTTCTTGGCCCTTTCGGGACCAAAAGACAATAACTTACACATCTAGATATTTGCTTTCAAAGAGATTGCATCTTAGGCTGGTGACCTCTACAGGATGCTCCGAAAGTTTCAGTACTGTTTAAACTGTGGCTGAAACTGCATTGAGACTTTTGAAGCACTATATATATACTGGGGAGGTGGTCCATGTTTGCACCAGTATGGTATGAATGTGATGAAAATCAAGCAAATCAAAGGGCGTTATGTTTTCTAATACAAGTAAAGTTCTTGATATATTTAAGATATTAGAATTATTATACCAAATTTTTATTATAATTTATTTATGTTAATATTTATTAAATTTATTTAAATTATTATTAATATTATTATAATTTCTGGAGGAGGAAAATTGTGTAGCACTTTCAATGATCCCCTCTTTGACATCCCTTTCTTTTAAAAAAATTCATGTTTTATTTGGTCATCCTATAGAAATGTGACTTTTAGAAAACAGCCATATCCAAAGAATTAAAATTATAGATGACACAAAGGTTAATGGAGAGATGCTTGGTGGATTGGAAGTAGATTGTGCCCTATTGCTAGCTGCTACTTACGGGTAAGAAGTGCCATAAAAAGTGATTTAAAATCTATCCAAAAAGGTAAGGTACTCATGTAGCTAGAGCAAGGACTGATGCTTGAACAGCCTGCCTGCTGCACGGTTTGTTCCCATTTAGGTCTGGTTTTATGCAATGGTTCTTTGGACCATAGATGGGGGAACTAGGAAATCATCTAGTCCAACTTTGGCATTTTACAGATGAGGAAATGGGAGCATAGAGTGATTTGCCCTTGGTCTAATAGCTAGTAAGTGACATACGTGGGATGTGAGCCTAAGTCATCTGGGTTCAAATGCTCTTTCCACTGTCCCACTTCCTATTTCAAGAGTTAATTATTTCATCAGTTTCTAGTGCTCCCACAGAGCAGCCAGGTGGCACAGTGGATAGAGCACTAGACCTGGAATTAGGAGAACTCGAGTTCAAATTCCACCTGAGACACTTACTAGGTGTGTGATCCTGGGCAATAAACTTAATCCTATTTGCCTCAGTTTCCTTATTGGTAAAATGATCTGGAGAAGGAAATGGCAAACCACTCCAAGTATTTTTGCCAAGAAAACCCCAAATCGGGTCACATAGAGTCAGACACAACTAACTGACTAGACCACAGCAATAAGTGTTCCTTCGAAGGATGCAGAAAACAACCTCTCTGCTTTAGTAGGTTATTTCATTATTTGCTTTGACCAAAAATCTTACTGCCTAGTGGGTGACTATTTCATGATATACCTTCTTTGCCCTCAGTGACTCTGATACAAGCCTCTAGACAAGTCGCTTCCCTCTCTGAGCCTTAGTTTCTTTATCTACAAAATTAGGGGCTTATATTAACTTATTTCTAGAGTTCTTTCTAACTCTCACATTCTAGAAGTTTATGAACCTGTGGATTCGTATAGTATATGCTGAAAGCAGCATGGCTTCAATGTTATGTCCTCCTTCATCTCGGTCTCACATGAAGAGGTAGCCCTTCTTGCCAAGGTGAATCTCTCTGCATGCCCAAGTGATCCCACTTCATCCAATGATGACATAACTTGCAGTTGACTTTGATTTGAGTGAGAGAGGACTGTGCAAGGTTACCAGCCTTACTTTCTCCTCCAGAGCCGTCTGGATCCAGCAGATTTCCCCTTTTGTTGCCCTGACTCTCTCAATACTTTTCAGTCTCTCCCTGTATATTATGAAGGCAGAATTTATGATTTCAAAGAGAATCTCATATGTGCCTAAAAGGTCCGGAACCGCAGGATATAAGGAATTCTCTAGGCAGAAGGCAGGAGAACTAAAGCATGTATTTACACTCCACAGTAACAAGCCCACAAACCAGCGTCCCCATTTTGATATTTTCATCAAAAGCTTCCAGGCCAAATAAGTCCGCCTCACAAGGGTAACCAGGAGGCCACAGAGAAGCGAGATGGCATAAGGCAAAATCGTATACATGCTTCCCCTCTACGGTAAGAAGATTACCCACTAGCCTCCAGTCAGCTCTGCTACCGGCAGCTCAGCTTCGGCCGTAGGCATCTCTGGCTCCAACCAGAAAAGGAAGAGAGGATCTTCAAGCTGTCCTCTCCCCTCTTATAGAGTTTTTGACATCATCAAGCGCCGCCTGAACGACCAGGGCCGATTGGTTCTTGACTTGGCCCCTCCCCCTAGCGTAGACCAGGTTAACACACCTCCCCTCAGCCAGCCCCATGACTCATCACGCAGGAAGTTCTCTGATTCCTGGCATGGTCGCTGGGCTTCCTGCCCCGGAAGAGCAAGCCTCAGTGTCCAGGGAAGCTCAATGAGGTAAGCTGAGTCATTCAAAGAAAACAAAGTCCATTCTGGTTACACCCTGTTTACTGGCTTCTTCCATATTGCCTAGAAATATCCATATCTTTCACATCCTCAAAAAATCCTCACTTGATCCTTCCATCCCTGCTAGCTATAGTCCTGTATTTCTTCTCCCTTTCATGACTAAACTTGAGAAAGCTGGTAAAAAGTATCTCTATTTCCCTTCTTCTCAACTCCTCTACTAAACGCTTTACAACTTGGCTTCCTGACCATATCATTCAACTGAAATAGCTCTTTCCAAAGTTACCAGTAGTGATATCTTACTTGCCAAATCTAATGGTCTTTTCTCAATCCCCAACCTTTTTGACCTCTCTGTAGCCTTTGACACTGTCTTACCACACTTCTGGGTCTCTTCCTCACAGTCTGACCATTCCTTCTCAGTCTCCTTTGCTGGATCCTCATTCACATCAAGCCTGTTATTAAGTCTCTTTTCTTTTCTTCTCTCCATCTGCGTGGTGAGCTCGTCAGCTCCCATGGATTCAATCATTATCTCATGCAGATGATTTTCAAACTTGTTTGTTCAATCCTAACCTCTCTCCTGATGTCCAAACTCTTTTTTCCAACTGCCTGTTGGATGTCTCAAACTGGATGTCCCATAGAGATCTTAATCTCAACACGTGGCCAACTGAGCTCATTATTTTCTCCCCTCAGCTCTCTCTTCTGTTATTATCCCTGTTATTATCGAGGGCACCACCATCCTCTTATTCCCTTGGGCTTGTAATCTAGGTGTCATCCTCAGTTCCTTACTCCTTCTCACCCACCATATCCCATCAGTTGCCAAGTCTGCCTTTGTAACATCTCTTATACATGTCTCTTCCTGCCTGCTGAAACTGTGACTACCCTGCTGCTGGCCCTCATCACTTCATAACTGGACTAGTGTAAAAGCCTGTTGGATGATTCCCCTACCTTAAGTCTCTCCCTCACTCCAGTCCATTTTCTACCTGGCTGTCAAATGGATCTTCCTCAAGGGCTAGTTTGACCATGTAACCCTCCCCCTCCATTCAATAAATTCCCTGGGCCATCACCTCCAGGATCAAATATAAAATCCTCTGTGTGGCTTTTAAAGCCTTTCATAACATGACCACTTTTTACCTTGCCAGTATTCTTACACCTCACTTCCTTTACATACTCTGCAATCTGGTGACAGTGGCCTTTTGACTCTGGACATTTTCACTGCATGTATCCTGAGCCTGAGATTCTCTCCTCCTTCTGGCTTCCTTCAAATCTTAGCAAAAATCCTGCTTTCAACAAGAAGTCTTTCCTACATCTGCTTCCTTTATTGTCTTCTTTCTGAGACTACCCCTAATTTACTTCCATTTTTTTTTGTATATAGTAATTTGCATGTTGTCTCCTCCATTAGACTATTTATAGTAGGGACTGTTTTTTGCCTTTCTTCTTTGCTTGGTATGGTGCCTGTACATAATAGGTGCTTAATAAATGCTTATTGAATGGTGCAATGGAAGAACATTGGATTTGGAATCAGAAGACCTGTGTTCAAAGTGTCAGATCAGTGCTGCCGCTTCTTATTGGTGTTTTATTGGGCAAATCACTTTTCCTCACTGGGCCTCAGTTACCTCACCTATCAGCCATGGAAGACTATAGTTATTATTGTTGTCAAATATGATGATAACAGTAATAGCTGACATATACAGAGGATTTACCTTTGTAAATTTATGTTTTTTTGCATTTTCATTGGGCCTCACAGAATGTTACAAGAGAGCTACAGAAGGCTATTAGTCCATCAGGCAGATCTTCTGCAGAGGATTTATATAGTCAGGAATGGACAAGAATCACACAGGGTAAAAAAGCTAGGAAAAAACAAACAAATAAATCCTTGTAATGAATATTCATAGTCAAGCATAATAAACTCCCATGTTTTGGTTAAGTCTGAGTCACTCTTTCTCTACCAGGACTCTCTACCAGGAGTCATCATCAGTCCTCTGGAATCATGGTTAGTCATTGCTTTGATCAGAATTCTTAAGTCTTTGAAAGCTGTTTGTCTTTATAATGTTGTTGTTGTAGAAATTGTTCTCCTGTTGTCTTCATTTCACTTTGCATTTCACTTCAATTCATCCGCATCTTCCCAGATTTCTCTGAAACCATCCTTTTCATCATTTATTATAGCACAACAAAATTCTATTACTTTTGTGTACCATATTTTATTTAGATATTCCCTAACTGATGAGCACTCCCTTATTTTCCAATTTCTTCCAATGACAAAAAGCTGCTATAAACATTTCTATACTTGTGGATCATTTTTCTGTTTCTTTGATCTCTTTGGGACCTAATAGTATCATTGTGTACTTATGTATGTTTATAGGAAGTACTTAAGAGTATATGACTTTTCCATGGGTACCCACAATTGTGAAATTGGGCTTGAAACCTACACATCATCACTGATTGTGGGTGATCCACTGAATGAGCTGAATAAAATTATGTCAAATTATGAAGAACTCAAGTTATTCTGCATCTCTGGGATGATGGGTGGGGTGAGGAGAGACCTAGTATTTATGCTCAAGGAAAAATGATATGAATTCTTTTGATGAATTTCTTGCTTCCTTCATGCCACAGCAATGCAAAAAGGATTCTGTGATTTACAAGGACTGTGCAGAACGTGATATACTCTTTGCGACTCAAAATAGCGCAGACTACTTAGAGTAGGTCTCCCAGAAAGGGGGATGAAAATTCACCATTATAATTCATCAGCATGCTCCAAAAGAATCATGCTCTTCAGGAATTTTTTATTTATGTCCCGTCTTTTATTTTTACTCTTGGACTTTTATCAGTTGCTATTGTTATGCAGGTTGGTGCTAGAGAGAATCTATAAACCCAATAAAAATATAAAGGTAAATTCTCAGTGTAGTGGAGCCTCCTGCAAAAGGAGGAAGTCGGAAGAGATTTCTCCTGAGGTCTCTTCCAGGGCTAAATCCTAACAACTAATGTTGGAAAATGGGACTGAAGTCTTTTATGTCAAGATGTTCCTAAAGATTGCTGCGGTATTTTGAGAGACACAATTTGATCCATATTATGGCTGAGTCTGCGTAGTAGCAACTTGTGTTCTAACTGGGTTCTGTGGCACTCCAAAAATCCTAAGTGAGTTTTAAATCTCTTTGCCTTATTGTTTACTGCTGCCGTCTGGTGTTTGTATTATATGTGGCAACGTTGGGTCGATCGCTTTCTTAGTCGATAGAAGTGAAGGATAAATGGTGTCACCACAGAGGGTGAGCAAAGCTTGGTGATGCTCTTGCATTTTCATTGGAGAAAAACCGATACCCACCACTAACCACAAGGGAGCAGACTTCCTAGTATCTTAATTCCATTTATTTTGCTCTTGATATGGATTGGCTATTGGTTGAATAAAGGGTTGCAAGGATAGTATTATTTAAAATAAATGCTGTTCAATATCTCATTTTGCAAATAAGGCCAGTTTTAAATGGTCCATCCTGTTTCTGCAACATATTCATGACATCTTAAAAGACTTCATTTTGAGTCCCGTGGGATCTTGAACGAGCCGCTTTTTTTGGAGCCATGAACTGACGGAATTGGGCTTGATGACTTTAGTGGCCCTTTCAGCTCCAATGTCTTGTAAGTCTATATTTAAGTGTGTTTTGGAGTTCCTCTACTCTGAGGAAGGTTTTAGGGGGGCATGTGAAAACATCACAAGCTTGAAGACCACACCGTCAAGTTTTCATAAGTACTCACTATATGTGCATATTCCTACTACATATTCCTCGGTGCTGCGAAATCTTGATATTACTTTCTCCCTTTGAATATCAAGAGGCTATTAGTATATAAGGAATTATGAAATTCCTTAAAATTCTCAGCTGAAAGTCACCCTTTTGAGTATACTGTAGTTTTTATTACGGGTGATTTATTTAAATGATCAAATTCTGACTTTCTTTTTCTCTCTCTTTTTTCAAGGCAAGAGCTGTTCTGGCAAAGGTTGGCTACCCCAAGTTTATAATGAATGATACTTATATTAATGAAGATCTCAAAGCAGTAAGTGTTAAGTTTGCTGTATTTTTTCCTGGCAAGTTTTGCTGGCTTTGTTTCTTTCAACTAACCCAAGTCCAAGCAATTAAGTGTGGTTGTGCCAGAAAACACTGACATTTGATTCATTATTTGGCTTAATGGAAGATTGAATTTGCCAGCAAACTTAGATCGCCCTCAAAATCAAGGAAGTGTCAATATGAAGGCAGAGCTAAGTGGGTACCATGGAGCACAACTGGCATGTTTCCACTTAATTTAATCATTAAAAAATTAAACATGTCCAATATTTCACGAAAATAGATCCTGTCTAATTTAGCCACATCATCATATGGACTTTTTAAGCAATCTTTTTCTTATTTGTGTCATTGTATTGAATTAATAGAGATAAATCTGTCCACAGAGAGGGAGTATCATTAAACTTTATGTGTGTTTTGGCAACTTAAGTGAGTATATGTCTCAGTAATTCAGTGTCATTGACATTGTATGTCTATAGTACATTACACAGGGCTGATGGAAGAAGACATCACTTTTTACTGCATTTTTTGGGAGGACTTGTGCCTGTCAGTATGATATCCTCACATTAATAAACTTATAACCACTGTTATCGCCTATTTTATATGTAAATTTCTGCAGCTTTATAAAAGTTATGATCTTACCAGTCACTTGATTTTTTTTTTTTTTACTAAAAACAAAGCTCCCACACCCTTAGGAATTATTTAGTAATAATAAAAGATCCATTTAAAATAAGTGTGATTTTTGAGGTAAAGCTTGCATTTTTTCTTCCTATGAGATGATGGTGTTTTTCATCTCATAGCTCGAAAGTCTTAACTTTTTAAAAACCAAAATGTCAGAAACTCTCCAGGAATCTTTGGAGGATCTTAGGATCATGGAATTAAAGTTAAAAGCCAATTTTGAGATCACCTTCAACTCTCTCATCTCATAGATGGGGAAATTGAGGGCCAGAAAGATTAATTATCTTCCCAAGGACACATAGCTAGTAAATGACACAGCTAGGATTCAAACCCAGTGCCTCTAATTAAAAATCCAAGGCCCTTTTCATTGTACCACAAGATGTCAGAAACAAAGGATTTACTGTATTTAATTAAGAACTTTCTCTACTGTGGTCCCAGATGGGCAATACAAAGGGTCTCTCTGATTATCTTGGATGACAGTAATATAGACTTCCCAAATCCCCAAGCTTGGATTTCTTTAAGAAATGCCCTTGTGAAGAGTAAATATAAATGAGCCCCCTTGTATCGTGGCTCACTAGTGCACATTGGTTTGGATATGCTGCAGGTCAGATCGTTTCACCTGAAACACCAGTACATATTGGAAAAGACGAGAATAATGCAGCTAGCCCGTCAGGTGGGTATTAGTCCTGTTCTCCGGCACGGGGTTCAACTCAAACCAACAAACATTTATTCAGTGCTTACTGTGTGCCAGGCACTATGTGATAGTCTGGGTGGTAGTGGAAGTGTTCTGCTCCATTGTACTTGGGCTCGAAGGGTGGGAAGAGTATGATTGGTGGTAACATACATCATGAATTCGTGACTGCTTTGGAAACCTTGAGTGGTTCCCATCATGACATCATAGATTTAGAGCTGGAAGGGGCCTTAGAAGTCATCTAGTGAAGTACTCTCATTTTGCTGATTAAGAACTGAAGCACAGAGAGGTTCTGTTGCTTGACCGAGGTCAAGTAAGAGGAAAGATTAGCATTTGAATCTAGGAGTCCTTGATCTCCAAATCTAGAACCAATTTAACTGTACTGCATTGTTTGTTTTCTTCTCTTAGCTGACCCAAGAAGAAAAGCATACTATTAAGCAAGAGAAAAAATTAGTGCATCCTTGCTGAAGGGTGTATTGGAATGAAAAAAAAAAACATAGTTTAGTTTAATTTTCTTCCCTAAGAAATGTATTACATTGGGGCAGCCAGGTGGCACAGTGGATACAGCACTGGCCCTGAACTCAGGAGGACTTGAGTTCAGATCCAAATCAAATCTAGCCTTAGACACTAACTAGCTGTGTGATCTTGGGCAAGTCACTTAACCCTGATTGTCTCAAAACGACAACAAAAAAGAAATGTTTCTGATTAATGTGTATGGTGCATATCTGTCTTATGGGCAAAGTAAGCCATTTGAAATGCCCATATATTTTCCTTTGTTCCTTATGTTGCCCATAAGCATTTTAATCCAAGAAGATTTAAAAATAAAAATTAATACTAAAGCAAAATTAGAAAGAGGCAGAATAATGGAGTAAAGAGCCAACTTTCAAACTAGAAATACCTAGGTTTGAATACTGATTCTGACACATACTAGCTGTGTGACTCTGGGTAAGTCATTTATCCTTTCAGTGAACTAGGCTACTGGCACTCAAACTTTTTGGTCTCAGAATCCCTTTGTACTCCTAGAAATTATTGAGGACTCTCCTCAAAGAACTTTATTTATGTAGGTTATATCTATTAAAAGGAATATCAGAATATGAAAGCATCTTTAGTTTTGACCTCATATAACCAATGAAAGGGTCTTGGGGATCTCCAGTGGTCCCTGGACCATATTTTGGGAACTGATGCTCTCAGCAACTCTCTAATACTATATTTTGTGCAGAGGGTGCTGACCTGCATTAATAGAAGGAGCTTCTTTACCTGGGAGTTCAGGTCTTGTCTCCATCCCTAAGATTTGAAAAGGCTTCAGAAAGTGTTTTGGAAAATAAGCAATCCCTTTCCCTTCTTCACTTCTTACAACACTAACATCTTCAGACTTATTTCTGAGCATGACTTATAATGGATTAATTTGGAATTGACAGATACTCTCTAACAGCAATGCTTTATTTCTTTTATTATCCTCACATTTAAAGGCCTTTAATATCTCTTGGTGAGGCTGACTACATTTCCTTTCACTGATTACGTCCTCGTCACCTCTGAGGGCAATAGCTTTATTCTTCCATTTAATCTTTGGCATTTGGCTGTTGGCATCTGGGTTGGGATTTCCAAGAAAGGAAGCTCCTAGTTACACTGATTTCTGCAACATCGACAGCTGTTGCCTAGGAAATGGGCTGAGCTTACAATTAGCTTCACAAAGGTCACTCCACTGAAAAGTCGAGATGAAATTGATTGAAAGTCATTACCAACTTGGCCTGGATTTTTCAACAGTAACTGAACAATGGAAAGTCCTTGAACCAATTATGCTTTGCAGTGCTTAAGCAGCAATTTGTTGCAGATTATTGGTGGTTTCAAAGTGTTCCTGTGGTAAGTATGTAACAAAGTTCTGGAAAAATACCTTGAAGATGATATGTGTCAAGGAAATAAAATCGTCCTGTAGTTTCTATATTTTACAGTTCTACTTCATTCACATGTAGGATTTACAATAACTCTAGAGAGATGGGCCATCTCTTATGAACGTTGCAATAAACCCCCACATTAGATCAAGGAAAATGTAAGACAAGTGAGATAAACTACAAAGTTCCTTATTAATCACCTTCCCCATCCCCATATCCAATTTGTTGCAAGGCCTATTGATTTTGCGTTTCATAACATCTCTCACACACACTGATTTCTCTCCTCTGGCACTGCCCCCACTCTGGAAGTCCCTCCCCTATCATGCTTTGACTACTGAAATAGTCTGATGATTTGTCACCCCTACTCTTCAAGTCTCTCTCCGCTCCAGGCCATCCTCTACTCAGATGTCAAATTAATCTTCCTAAAGGGCAGGGCTGACCAGGACATCCCTTCTCCTCTCCCAAACATTCAATAATAATTCAATAGCTTTTCCCAGTTGGCAGACTCTGTCGTTTCTGGCACCCTATTTGGCATGGTGTTGTGAACCCAGGGTTACTTCCAAACCATGATGAGGCATTAGAGTTAAAGACTTTCATGGAGGGAGATAACCTCTAATGGTAAATATAGGAAGGGGGGGAAGGAAAAGCTATTTTTTATAGTCAGAATAACATCCTCCCCCACAGTGATTTGAATATCCACATAGTAGTGTTAGCTTCATCTGGAAAAGAAGGACCTTTCATGGAAATCATTGTGTTTTGAACTACTAAAAATTAAATCTGGAACCAATTGATCAAGATGGAGGACTAGACATTTTCTCTGATCCTCTTAACATCTCTAAAACAGAAATTATGTGTCAAAGATAAAGCCATTTCAGCTGTCTCCATGATGTAGGACTCCCAGAATCCAAAAGAATGTTAACAAAACCCAAACAAAAACAAACCCATGAATTAATGCCCTGAACTCACTCAGCACCCCTCTCCCACTTCCTGTGCTGCCAACAAGTCTACAGTAGCTAATCCAAGGATCCAACATGTGGACCCCCAAAATCTGATTCCCCCCTCCCTCTCTCTGTTGCTAGGGAGATCCTGGCTCCATTTTGTAGAAGTTTGTTCAAGCTGCGAGGGACAGGCAGGGCCAATGCTCTGGCAGTGCTCCTGTTGAAGCTTGGTGGGGTCACGTAGCCAGTACCCCATCAGGCAGTGGTATGTTCTGCAAAAGATTCCTTCAGGGGATCCAGGAACAGAAAAAAGAGGTAGAACACATGTCTGAAATAGAGCTTAACATCACGCCACATCCCCATACTCCTTTCTTGGAGGCTAACCTGCAGAAATCAACCCAGTAGCATCAGTATGGCAACTCTCTAAGCTGCTAGTGCTGGGCCAGACAACTGAGGAACAGAGGGAGTGGGACAGGACCCTAGAAAAAGTGTATGTGTGTGTGGGTGTGTGAAAGAGCTTAGTATTTAGCAGGACCAGTTTGGTGTCCACCTGTCCCTCACCCAACCACCGACCCCAAGTTACTTGGGGCAGAGAACTAGCCTAGTGAGCCAGGATGTGACCAACTTGAGATGTTCTGAGATTCAGCCCTCAAGGAGACCATTACCAGAAGAAAGGGAATCAGAAAGTAAGCAATAGGGGAAAATGACAGAGGAAACACCTTGATCTCAGGAAGAAGAAAACTCCAAGTCATTGAACATGAGCAGACAAATCACCAGTGAAAACATTAACATTAGAAGGAAATATGGCCTCTAGATCTGGTAAATGAGTGCAGGCATCTATGAATAAATACTGCAGCACAAAGGAAAGTGATACAGCACTTGAGAGATAGGGGACCCTGTGGAATGTGAGAAGAACATGGAACCCACAGCCTGCTGTTTCTGAGTGGTTTAAAGGAGAAATGAAAATGATGAGAACAGAATTTATGGCCTGCACAGCAATAATAATGAGCTGAATAGAAAAAAATGGAATCTGAAATCACAAGTCTAACTAAAGAGACAAAAGAGAGAACAACGGAGTGTGACCATAAATACACAGAAATGAAAGACAATAGAGGAGAAGCAGAAGGCAACAATAATAAAAGGAAGTATGCCCACTATCTAAGCAAAGCATACTTTTCAAAGACAGGATGTTCATAGATAGCAGAAGGATCATAGGTCTTCCAGAAGAACACAACAGGACAAAAAAAACCTTAATATTGTAATGCCAGGAATAATAGAAGAGATTTGCCTAGAATTTCTGAGCATAAAAAAATGAAATAATATCAATCGAAAGAATTCATAGATTGCCTCAAAAAGAAGAAAAAAGACTCATAAACTCCAAGACACATAGTTGTTAAATTTAACAATTAATTTCAGAAACAAGTTCTGTGAGCAAACAGGAGAAAGATCTACAAATACAGATGAAAGGAAATTCAAAAAAACTCAAGACTATTCTGAATCCACCTAAGTGCAGGAGGGAATTGAATCATGTTCCAAAGAGCAGTGGAGATCAGGATGTGGCCCAGAATGACCTACCCTAAAAAGATGGATATTCAATAATAAAGGGAGATTTGAAACATTCTTAGAAAGAAAACTAAATCTGCAAAGCTTATTTCCTTTTTGAACATCCCAAACAACCGAAATGCCAGAGGGGTGAATCAATGTAGTAAGAGCAGCAGATAGACGGTAGAGAGACCAGTAGGAGACATCTTTTTTAAGTGTACACAAAGAAACAAGGGTGAAGATAGATGTAAGGGGGAGGAGGCCAACAGTGAAGAGGTGGACAGGGCCATTGTGGACAGAATTTGGTGATACTCTGCCTACAGACATACCAATTTTTTTTGGTGGGACTACATTACAAAATGGGAGGGTAAATTAAGATGGGTGAGGGGAGCAAGAGGTAGAGGGGAGTTTGTGATGTACACAGGTGAAATCAAGAGCTACCAATGAAAGGAAGGTGGCCCTAAAATGTTAGGTGGAGAAAACCTGCAGGGGAATGGATGAGGAGTAAGAGACAGGGTAAAGAAGGTAGGGGCAGGATGAGAGAGACCTGGTTTTAGTATGGAAGGGGTTCTACTAAAGAATGCTCTTATAAGTGAAGAGAGATATTCTGTGAAAGGAGATGTAGACATTGTGCTGGGTGTGGTCAGGAGTATTTGGTGCTTGAAAAGATCACTTGTCTTATCTTGGGAATGGGGAGAATTTGCACTCTTGGAGTTAATTGGCACCTAGGAGAAAGAGAAGGGCATGGATCCTGAGAGAGGATTTTTCAGTAAACGCAGAAAAGAAAGTAACTAGTGGTAAAGTACAGATCAGTGGTGAGCTGCATAATCAGTAAAGTGGTGGTAGAAGAGTCCTATCATGGAGCACCGTCTTTTCTGTCACTTGCACAAATTGGTTTTGTTCTGGGAGTGAGACACAATGGAAAAGGGGGATCCATGGGGCAAGTTCTATAAGGCGGGGGTAGAGACAGACTATAAAGAAGAACCTAGAATGGATGCCTTGGACTGTTTAATTGCTTGAAGAATAGAGAGAATAGATAATTTTGATTGAGCTAGAGAATGAGGATCTAGGGAAGACAGAAGATGGATGATGAAGAGAGTGAGAAAAACCCTTTTTGGGAAGGGGCATGAAAAATGAAATTTTAAAAACTAATGAACAGGACTAGTTGAAGAGGAAAAAGAAATCTACTTGACTGGGAGGGAAAAAAGGGAGAAGAATTAGATAAGATAAAAGCAGGAAACTGAAAGCAACTAATGAATAAGGTCCCAAAGGCAAAGGGGTAACTAATGGGAGGAGGGGATAAAGAGTAAGGCCCTAGAAGAGGGAAAAACCATAACTTGGAAAAATCCTAATATTAGAGATAAATGGAAGAAAATATAAACAGAATGCTCATAATTTTAAATGTAAATGGATTAAACAATGCAACAAAACAAAAAAGAGTGACATATTAGATAAGAAAACAAAACCCTACAATCTGTTGCTTACAAGAAACACATTGAAAAACAACAACAAAGACATACACAAAATTGAAGGAATGAAAAAAAATACTGTATATCAAGTGAATCCAAAAATGGAGGAGTTGCAATCATGATATTTGAAAAAGATCAAAAACATTAAACAAAGGGGATAAACAAAGAAACTATATTATGGCAGAAGGAACCATAAACAATAAACCAATATCAGTAATAAACTTATATGCTCCAAATGTCTCTGTATCCAAATTCATAAAGGAAACATTAACTAAGCTACAAAAAGACATAGACAGTAACATAAAAGTTAGAAGAGACTTCAATATCCTTTTCTCAGTTTTGGATAAATGTAACAGTAAGATAAACAAAAGGAAAAAACATGAAAGAGAACCAACTGCTGGAGAAATTAGAGTTTAAAGACTTATGTCATCTTTTAAATGAGATGGCAAAGAATATATGTATTTCTCAGCATCTTAAAAATAGAGAGCCATCAAATAAACCAACCTAAAATAAGCACAATAGAGGAGATATTACAATTAGGGAAAAACAAATTAGAAACAGAATCCTCATAGAAATTACAAATAAAACTAAAATTTGACTCTGCAAAGACTAATAAAGCTGATAATCCTTTAACTAATCTGATGAAAAAGAAGAGGACAGTAAATCAAATCAATAAACGAAGTAAATGGACAAAGTGAAATCACAATAAAACCAGAAGAAAACAAACCTAGTTGAACATATTATACACAGTTACATGCTGGCAAAACTGAGAATGCAAAATGGAGGAGGATTTTCAAAAATATAAAATACCCAAACTCTTGGAAGGCCCCAAAGAGATCTTAAATAACCCAGTCTCAGAAAATGAACTAAATCTAGCTTTAAGGGGACTAATAATAATGCTAACAATAGCTAAAGTTTATGTGGTGCTTACTGTGTGCCAGATGCCGGGCTAAGCAGGTTCCAATTTTTATCTCATTTGATTTTCACAGCAATCCTGGGAAGTGGGTTTTATTATCATCCCCATTTGAAGACGAGGAAACTGAAGCAAACAGAGGTTAAGTGACTAGCCCAGGGTTACATAGCTAGTAAGTGTCTAAAGTAGGATTTGAACTCGAGTTTTCTTGATTCCAGAACCTCTGCTCTATACATTGTAAAGAGAATGTACTTTCACAGATTTTAATGGACCTGAACATATATATATGTATGTGTATATATATACATATGTATATATATGTATATGTGCGTGTGTGTGTGTGTGTGTGTGTGTGTGTGTGTGTGTGTGTGTGTGTAATGTCTGCATAACAAGGAATACTCACCATGCCATCTAGCTGCCCAATGAAATACTACCAAGAGGGTGAGGGGTGGGGAACAACCACCGCCAGCAACTCCTGGTCCTGATGGATTTACTGGAGAATTTTATAAAACTTTTAAAGAACTAACAGTACCAATACTTCACAAATGATTCTCAAAAATTGGGAAAGAAAGCATAAAGATAGGTAAAGAGGAGACATCCAATTTGAGATGTCTGAAAAAAAGTTAGAGATAGAAGATTGGAGGTTAGCAGACAGATTGGGACCAGATAGGTAGATTTGAGAATCATTAGCTTAAGAATGGTCATTAAATCCATGGGAGAGGATGAGATTACAAAGAGAAGTAGTATAGAGAGAGAAGAGAAGAGGACTCTGGAGCATTGGAGGATACCAACAGGTAAATGGCCAAATGATATGAACAAACATCAAACGAAGAATTGTAAAATATTCTCAAGCACATGAAAAAATGAGAATGCTGAAAATCATTATTAATAGGAGAAATGCCTATCAAAACAATCCTGAGGTTTTACTTCATGCCCTGAAAATTGATAAGGATGATAAAAATGGCAATCCTCAATATTATAAGGGTTGTGGAAAGATAGGCACACTAATACAATTTGGTGGAGTTGTGAAATGGTACAACTATTTTGGAGAGCAATTTAGAATTATGTAAATAAAGTGACTAAGATGTCCATACCCTTTGAACAAGAGACTGCAGTACTGGGCTTATCCCCCAAGGAAGCTATCAATAGGAAGAAAGTCCCCTTATACCAAATTTTTATAGCAGCACTTTTCATGATAGCAACAAATTGGAATCAAAGTAGATTCTCATCAATTGGAGAATGGCTAATCAAAATGTAGTAGAACATTGCCATGTTGTGAGAATGACATATGTGATGAACACAGAGAATCATGAAGAGCTGTATGAAGCAGTGAAGAGCCAAGAAAATGACATAGACAATAACTACTACAACGTAAAAAGAAAGACCAATCACACACCAACAAATCAAATGTGAATGTAACAAAATTGTAAAGATCAAACAGTACTTGAAGAACTATAAGATGACATCCCCAACACACTCCTTTGTGAAGGTATTACACATTGCACATGTTTTTGGACCATTTTGGACCAAGAAGTTATGCTGATTCTTTCTTCCTCTTTCAAAAATACTATTTGTTATATGGGATTGCTCTCTGGGATGGTATGGAGGAAGGATACTGGGGATAACTATGATGATATAAGAAATAGACAACAATAAAAACTTATTTTAAAAATGATAAGGATTAGTTTAATGGATTCTGATAAGATTATTTTAACGAAGAATAATGTGCATTTGAACATCGGCTTCTGTCATGTAAATAGCAAATGAACATTTTTCCTAAATGTAAACATCTCCAATAATCAGATTTTTCCCTTTCAATTCTGATTTGTTTATATATTTTTTTGTCTTTGAATGAAAAGTAAGTTGGTTGATATTAAGAAGCTTCATTGAGATATGTCATAGTAGAGATTCAGTCAACTGATGTTAAAATGAGAATGTTAGGTTTCTTCTTGACCCAGAAGTACCTTCTGAATTATGAAAGAAAGAGCAAATTGTATTTAGTAAAATTTTAAGCAATATTAAAGTTCCTTTATTGCATTCTCATTCTTTGAAAATCTTGAATCAATATGTCATGCATGTAGTAATCATCACTTCAAAGGAACAGCCAACTGGCACTCCATCAACTATGTGAGTTAGAAATAAAGGAAGAAATAGGACCACTAGCATATTATTTTGACCTGAGTCTTTTGGCAAAAATGAGAAAATTTTTTTTACTTTGGTAGTTGGTCAAGTTAAACAAAATTATATATTTGTGTTTCAGGATTCCAACAGATAGATACCTATAATTTATGGCGAAAATAGGTTCTTTTTAATTTGGCCAGCAAAAAAGCAGCCCATATTTGACAATTATGAGGATGGAGCACTATAGATAGATGAGGATTAGGAACAAGTCAAGATTTAGTAACCATTGTTTCTAGGTTCTAAGTATATTGGGATATTGAATTAATGGTGTCTGACGTTTGAATCCTAATGGTTTTTCTTTCTTTGATAGTAACATGTATAGAAAGTATCTTCAGATATTTAACTTTTTAATCTCCTATTGTAAGAAAAATGTGCACATTTAAAAAATTATTCTCTACATACTGATATATTAACATCTCTACAGATGTAGGGCAACTTAACTCAGCTTCCCAAATGTGACCAATATGTTCTAGGTACTTTTACAAAGAGCTGGGTTATTGAAATGAAATAAAATGTCTCCTTCCCTTAAAGAGCTTGTATTCTAATAGAAGGTGTGATATGTCCAGAAATAACTGAAATAAAAAGCAGCAGGTGGTAAATGCACTGGGGGAAGAGCAAATGTTAATTATTTGCTATGTGCCAGGAATTATGATAAATGCTTTATGAATATCTCTTTTGCCCCTCACAACCACCCCATGATTTAGGTGCCGTTATTATCTCTATTTTACAGCTGAGGAAACTGAGGCAAAGGTTAAGTGACTTGCCTAAAGTTGCATAGCTTAGTAAGTGCCTGAGGCTGGATTTGAACTCAGGTCTTCCTGACTCCAGGCCCACTGTGCTAGGTCCCTGCCTCTCTTTGGAGACGTCCAAAGTGCCAAGACAATTTGAGGAGGGGTACTTTGTGCCACCATTCATATTTCTTTGCCTCAGTTTTTATCCTTCTAACCTGAGAGGATTGCTAGGATGAATAATAAGTAAAATGTTTATAAAACACTTTGACATTCTCCAGCACTTTTGAGGATTTTTTTTAAAAGCAGAGATAATGATATTCTTTCCCAAAACATTTGCACATTTCCCAAAAATCTTCATAACGACAGCCCAGGCAGGGGCTCCTGGTTTGGGCAAGAAACCAGCTATCTAATATAATTTGTACTATTAAACATTTTAAAAGTGAATTGTTTGGGCAGTTAGGTGGCGCAGTGAGTAGAGCACTGGCCCTGGAGTCAGGAGGATCTGAGTTCAAATCCAGCCTCAGACACTTGACACACTTACTAGCTGTGTGACCTTGGGCAAGTCAGTTAATCCCAACTGCCCTGCCTTCCCCCCTCAAAAAAACAAAAAACCAAAAAAAACCCCAAAAGTGAATTGTCTTCTGGCAAGCCATCATCAGAAGATTTAATTGAAATATTACCAAAGTCCATTACAAGCAGGAAATAATCAGATGCCTTATGCCATTGATTCTTTTGCCTTTTCTTCTTAAAGTTTACTATATGTTCATTTGACATATACATAGAACAAGGGATTGAACAAGGCATGAACACAGCTGCCATTGCTGATTTCTGCTGGCCAGATGTGAGTCAGAGCTTGAGAGCTCTGGGGCTAATGAGGCTCTTGGCCACTTTTGGTGACTCATTGTGGAAGGGCATTTTGGGAGTTGATGAAACCATTAATTTTTATTTGTTGATGAAGTCACCAACAGTAATTGGCCACCGAGAAGATCAGATAACCTGGTGGGCTTTTAAAAATGGATTAACTCTCTCCATTTCCTTCTCTTTCTTTGAGTCTCCAGACAGCATTATGTAGCTCTGGGACTTCCCATGAGGGTTGGGAAGAAGGGTAGTTCATCCTATTTCTCACTCTGGCCAACATGAGGCCATGAACTCCTGACAGCTAAAGCCCATGCTCTGCCTAAGTGAGCTCGATCCTGGGTTTTAGGCAGTTTTGTTTGTTCTTTCCTGATCTCAGATGAAAGAGTAATGATACCGAGACAGATGTATCCAGGCTCGGCTTCTGTCTTGTAAGTGTGACATGTTCAGTGATTTTGGGTCCTTTGATTGGAACCACCTGGCAACAAGGGGTACAGTCTGTGGAAATTATTCCATTTCTCTTGGAGAAGGTGACCAAAGGTAGGATGATGAACAAATTTCTTAGCTGGGAGCCAGAAGTGGAGGAAGAACCTGGCCTTAGGATGGGCTGGATTGTCAGTGGCCATCCTTCTCTAGGAGGGCTGAAGTAGTTGATGGGGGCTCCTCCCCGTAGCTTGACCAAAGCACCTACGACCACTTAAGCTAACCTCTTGAACTCACAACACAGCCATTTTAAAATCAGTAAGGGAAAGGCTTTCTTATTCACAAAGCACTCTTTAGATCTGAGTCACTGTAAGCAGCTAGAGGATTCATCAAGCCGCAGTTACCCAAACAATGAGTCACTCATGGTCAACAGGAATCAGGAATGGCAGCTCTGAACATATTTTGTTCACACCATTTCTCCTAGCCCTCAGTTACATATATTTCTATACCTATGTATCTATGAATGTATTTATATGTATGTATGTATGTATGTATGTATGTATGTACCAATCATCTATCTATCTAGACAACTCACAAGGGAGCCACCAAGCCTGAGTACATCCATCTCAGGATCATTCCTCTTTCACCTAAAATCAGGAAGAAACAAATACAGAAGAAGCAGCCTAAAAACCCAGGATCAGGTCCACTTAGGCAGAGCATAGACTTTAGTCGTCATGTGTTCATGGCCCCTTGTTGGCCAGGGTGAGAAACAGGAGGACCTGCTCTTCCTCCTAACCATCGTGGGAAGTCTCAAGGCTACTTGATGCTATCTGAAGGCTCAAAGAAAGAGAAGGCAAGGGAAGGAGTCATTTCCTTTTAAAATAGATTCCCTTTTATCTAGATAGAGAAATAGATTGGCAGACATTTAGGCAGATAGTCAACACACACACGTAAAATTGCTTGCAGTTTTAGAAATTTTTAAAGTTTTAGAAATTTTTTATTCCTTCTTACCTTTTGTTTATAACTTAATATTTCAGATAGTTTTTGCCTGCTTGCTAGTTAGGTGATAAGTCTTCTTCCTTTCATGTACTATTACTTTTCCTGGAACTTGCCCTGTTCCTTTCTGTTTCTACATTTGTGATTATAACAGCTCCTATGGCTGGTGTCACCTTCTCTTTGAGCCCACTCAAACCTTCCTGCACCCTTCCTGCGCTGCATGCCGCACCCTGCCCTTATGCTGAAATACTATGCAACTTTCAGGACACAGTTCTATCTAATGACATCTTCTTTCATGAACATTTTCCCCATCCCCACAGCTTAGAATTTGTCTTAAAAGCCACTTATCATGGATTTTACACTTTTCCTAGGAACCTCTGTTGTTATCGGTGTCATCTTTACTACTAGATTATGAATCTGAAAACAATTAGTAATAGAATTGTATTCACACTTCCCTATGCCTGTGCTGCCCTTCTGTTCACTTCTATTCCTACCAAATCTTGCTGGATTTGTCACGTTAATTTTGGTCATGTTTATTGCTTATTAGGCTGAATCTTTGAATCTTTTCCTAGGTCTAATATAGTGAGTAATCTCTACAGTGTAGATACTAGATAAAGACTTGTTGAATTAAATTGTGGAATGTTAGAGCTCAAAGGAACCTCAGATATAATTTGAATATTTTTTAAAAAATAATCTTAATCATTGGGAAGATACTGGTAACTCTTAACTTAGTTATTGTTCAGTCATGTCTGACTCTCTGTGACCCCATTTGAGGTTTTCTTGGCGAAGATACTGGAGTGGTCCACCATTTCCTTCTCCAGCTCATTTCACAGATGAGGAAACTGAGGCAAACAGGGTTAAGTGGTTTGCCCAGGTCCTTCAGCTAGTAAGTATCTGAGGCCAGATTTGAACTCAAGAAGGTGAGTCTTCCTGACTCCGGGCCCTAATACTTTATCCAATGCACCCCCTAGCTGCCCGAAGTCTTGACTCCTGAATTTTAAGTGTGTTTTGCCTCAGATAAAGGAGGAATATGAGACAACCTCTGTCCTGTATTTCTGGTGAAGAATAATTGAGGATTGAGTTTCAAAAAATAAAATAAGCTGTTGGCAGAATTAGTAGCATGTATCTCTTCCAGGAGAATGTCAGCTTCCCAAAGGCAGGAATTGCTTTCATTTTTGCCTGTATATTCCCAGCACTCAGAATCGGTCCTGGAAACATAGATGTTTAATCAATGCTTGTTCAATAGAGTTTAGTTGAATTAAGTATAGTCCTAGTGTCAGAGATTTAGAACTAGAAGTGAGCTTAGAGGTCATCTAGGCCAATTCCCTCATTCTATAGTTGAGGAAGTTGTAGCTTAGATAAGTTGACTTGATCAAGGTTGTGAAGCAAAATGAGACTAGGTCTCAGGTCTCCTTACTTTTAGGTCTATGTTCATTTCATACCGCAGTACAATCTTACTTTCACTTTTTTTAAAAAAAGGCTTAAAGTTGAGCAAATTGTCAGAATTGTGGCAATAAAGAAGCTAATTAAACTTGATTCTAAGTTTTAGGTTGCATTTCATTTATTTCACTTGTATTTTACATATCCGAGCAGTATTTTCTCTAACCAAGCATGTTAGAACATTGCTAACCAAGTATCATTAATAACATCTTCTTTAGGTCTTGCTAGCCTAGAGGAGAGGGTTGCACAAAATATTTGGAAAGAAAAGCAATAAAACAGTTTTCCTCCAAAGCAATGACTTAATTCTGCTCTTTTGGCATTAGGAGAAAATCTTCTTTGGAAGCATTCATTTTCTGATTTTCCAGGGTAAACAGCGATTAACATTATGTCTTCCAAGTTGCACAGATTTTTAAAGAACAGAATCTTCTTTTGGGGTTAATGGATAAGTCCAGAAGAAATTCTTCCATTTTGGGGGGAAGATATTATTTTACTCTGATAGAGGTCTAAGAAAAGAGTTTTCTGAATTTCTATTTTGGCAATTTTATTCCCTTCATGAATTAATGCTATTTGCTGAAATAGATAATGAAATTTGTCTAAAATGAATTATGATGAAATAGATGCATGCTACTGAAAAACAGGACACTACAATTCACGTATTTTGGTAAAGTCCAAGAATTCCTCCAAGGCATACAGACTGAAAACAAGTAACTATTTCTTTTCACAAGTCAAAATGTATTTTTCAATTATTAAAGAAATAAAGTATATTGCAAATTTCCCCAGCTTCTGTTATTTCCTACTGTGATTTGGAAATCATCAAATTATATTTTGATTATTCCTTTAAAAAATCCAACACAAATGTCCATTAAAAATATTGGAACTGAAATGCCTGAAAACTCCTTTGCTGTGAACACAGTTCCTCTGATGGGGGAGAAAGAATTGACATTTCACTTTAGGTCATCTTCTTTCAATATATGCCTCTGTTGTCTTCACTTTGAACAATGATGATTGTGATTTATTTTCTCAGATGAAATTTTCAGAAAGCGATTATTTTGGCAATGTCCTGCAAACTCGCAAGTATTTAGCTCAATCTGATTTCTTCTGGCTAAGAAAAGAAGTTCCCAAAACAGAGTGAGTAAAAACATGTGTATCTATGTCTATAACACATACATATGCAATATGTATATATGTAAAATGAAATGGACAAGCAGATGGGTGGGAAGAGACAGAAGAAAACAATGACAAAAACTGTGACCTTTAAGACTGCAAATGGGTGAGAACAATTTTCCCAGTGCAGTAAAAGCTGAGTTGGGGATATTTTACCCCAAAGCTCTAGAAACTAGCATTTCTGTTATTGAAAAGGAAACCCTCTGGTTTAGTAAACACCTACAACATTATTAGCACACTTTGAAAGATTAAAAAGCAAATATTGAAGTTGTCTCTGATTTTAGCTAAGCAGAATCAACCAGGTGGGGAAAAAGCCTTTCTTCCAATCTGTCAAGTAGAAAGATTCAAAAGACCTTCAGAAATAATAATAATAAAATTGAACAAATAAGTTTAAGAGGTTAGAGGTGATGCTGGAAAATAGTAGAACGTTGGAAAGGATTTGTGAATTTCAAGGAAGTGATCGAGGTATTGTCAGAGTTACTTCTGATTGTAGCGCCCTCCTCCTTTACATAGCTTCTGCCCTCCTTGACGTCCATCACTTTGGAGACTGGCAGGAGGCACATATCACTTTCTGAATGGGTTGAACTAGATGTCTACCGAGGTCCTTTATAAGTAAAAAATACTGTGATTTGGTGGTGGAGGGGGCACCCAGATCAGAAGATCTTTGCCTCAGGACCAGCGCTAAACTTATCTTTTAGCATTCTAGATCCTTGCTTGCTACCACCATCGAGACCTGTTTGTCTTTCTCAACACTGACTGATTTCTTGGTTTTTAGTCCCCAAATCATGTTTCTTACCGGTGATCTCCCCCATTAGCCTGTGAGCTCCTTGAGGGCGGGGACTGTCCTTTCCTTCTTTTAGCATCCTCATCCCTTAGCGCATTGCCTGGCACGTGGTAGGCACTTAATAAATGTTGACCGATTGATCGACACCTTCGGACTCCAGGCCTTCCGTCCTGATTCTCTAACTTCCAAAATGTCAGTTTAGCGTCCTTTAATCTTCTCCTTGCTCAACTACACCTAGATGTCTTCCTGATTTTACTAGTTTGTTTCGGCCCCTTTTTTTCTGATACCTCCCAATATTGACAAATACATATGGAATAATTTTTCCTAGATCACACGGGGAACAGAATAAATTTGGAGGTTGAATAATTTTTCTCCTCGTAGTACAAAACTGTAGTTTCTATAGATTGCAAGCAAAAATGTTGTTTTACCAAATCTTGAAAAGTAGCAGATAAACAAACCTATCCTTTGCTAAAATTGGCCTCTTTCCCTCATTGCCCGTCCTTGGTCCCTTCATTGCAATATCTCCGCCTGGGCTGAGTCCTTCTCTTCCTCCACCTTGACCCCACCAGAATGGTCCGGAGGTAACGCCGGATTTACACGTCTGTTAGCAGTTTTTCCATGCCTGATTAGCCTTAAAAGCTGTGATGACTGTTGGTAACTCGTAGTATGACGCCTCAATATCTTATAGAACCCACTCTTTCCTTTGTCTCATATGTGAGATAACAAAGCTTTTTACACTATTTCACTTCATTGCCTTTACAAATGTTATTTACGAAGGAAATGGAAGCAGTTTCTCATATAGTTATCCGTACCTCTGCGTGGTAGACAATAGGGTTTACCTTAAAAATAATGCTGAGGGTATATTGGTGATTAGCAGCTGTATTTGTGGTTACTTAGCATTTGATGATATGAAGACACAATTATATTCTGGAGGTGAAATTTAAAAAAAAAACGTGCCTCTTTCTTCAGAGCTGGTTTCTATTTGTCTTTTGTATGTGTCTGATTCTTTTCTTCTGGCTTGGGAGGGTACACCAATGTTAAAAGAGGGAAGACACTTCGCTCTGCCTCCTCCCAGATCCTCTGCTCAAAATAGGCCTATTTACTGGTTTAGACGGTGAATCGCTGACCCTGAGCAGGCAGCCCTAGAATGCCATTCATTTCTGAGACATCTGTCTAGAACTGACACAGGCGATGCCTGCAGAATCATTCTTTTTATAGAGGAAATACTCTGGGGTATCGGTGGCTTGCTCACTGTCCTGTGTATATTGGGTGCGGAGTTAGAAGACATATCCAGGGTCTTTCCATCCCTGCAATAAAGCCTTGCATGTTTACGCGAGCCAGCGTCTAATCCCAGGGGTCAGGGAATCAGGTACATTAGTTGTGCGTTGTTAAGTGAAAAATAAACAGAGGCAGACTGAGCACGCTGAGGAAGGTTGTTTAATTATTTTAATCAATGACTTGGTGTAAAAGGGGTGGAGAAAAGGAGGTCCAGGTCAAACTGAGAGTTCTCCAGTCATCATCATGAGATTATAGAGCAGCCATCTTTCTTTTACAGGCCAGAGAGATAGACAGTGCTCACTTAGCCAGACATGAAGACTTCCTTCTAGCCTGTTGCCTTTAAACAATGGGCCACATCCTATAATGTTTTAAATTTTCAATAAAAATAAGCGGTTTATTGATGTGTGCATGTGAAGACTACAAAAATTGCTAAATATGTCAGATCTGACATAATTTAAAAATTGATAAAATATCACTTTCCAGTATTCTTTAAATTATGATACAAACTTGAGTATATTTATATATATCTGAATATGAGTTTCCTTCTCTTCAAAACAGTCATGATGCTACTTGAAATAGCTACCTCACAGTCTGCTTGGGGGCAAAGCACTTTACCAAATATGAAGTGATTCGTAGTGAGCTATTGTTATTTTAATTTAAATGTTTTATTAAAAACTTGATGCTGAACAGCAAACTAAACTTGTTCAGTAACTGTTCACATGCAGCTAAACTACTCTCAAGGCACAAAATGTTTTTCAGTCATTTTTTTCTAAGTCCTATTTAGGATTCTTTGGCCCTTCAGGCTCATTGACTTTTCCTCTCCTATGATCGTAGTATGGATTCCATTTTCTGATTCTATATTTTGGACCACACTTGTAATTTAATCAGAATAGGGAACTCAGAGAGAGGAGCTTACCTCCAAGATATACCTGCAATTGTTCTGCAACATAGAGTAATCTTTGATGCAAGGGGCGCTGAAAAGTTATGACTTGCTAGGGACGCCAGTTAGTATGTGTCAGAGTCAGGACTTCAGCCCAGGCTCTTCCTGACTCAGAGGCTGATTCTCTATTATGCCACGCTATCTTTTCCTACCATTATATGAATGTATTTAAAATTATTTAGCCTTTCCCCTGTTTTTGGACATTTAGATTAATTCTAGTTCTAATTTTTTTTCTTTTGCAATTACATAAAATTCTATTTTAAAATTCTTTGAAGAGATTACTTTTTTGGTCATTTTTTTTTGAGGGATGAAGCAATTGGGGTTAAGTGACTTGCCCAAGGTCACACAGCTAGTAAATGTCAAGAGTTTGAGGTCACATTTGAACTCAGGTCCTCCGGGTTTCAGGGCCAATGTTCTATTCACTGCACCACCTAGCTGCCCCTTTCTGTCATCCTTGATGGCACTTTCAGAGCATCTATTCCACCATGAAATCATTGGGTGATGATGATGATTTTTTGTAATATTCTTATGATTATCTTTCTTCAAAAACTACAAAGCCAAGAACTGAAGGCAATTAACCTAAGCTTGACTCCTCCTTGCAATATGGCCATAATCAAATCACTTGATTTACTTCAGGTTAGTCATCTGCAAAATCAGATAAACGCTGACTTGACCTTGGTCTTAGGTGTATTACTTTCATAAACAAGAACATTTTGTTCTGGGAGGTTCTGTATCTTAGAGATCCACAGCAATATGGCTATTTCCTGTTGTCTTAGAGACAGGCACATCCAGTGAGAGCAGCATTAGGTTGTTGGGGGCTTTCTCTGTGCAGTAACCAGATAGTGTTGTAAAGTTTTTTTTTTTGGGTATTGCCAACTGGTATCTTTTTGGAGGCATTGCATGGGGTTTTAGCTTTATGATGCCCATTGACTTTAATAGGCATCTCAGAGCTTTGAAAATGCATGAGTTAATTGAGTGGGGCTGATTCTGAAGTATCTCCTCTATAGCAGTTTACTTTGAACAGTAGATCATGATTCTGTATTTCCTTTAACCCAATATGAATGCTTGTAAAGCACTGAAATAACATTTTGCTTCTTTGTGGGCATGGGAGATAAACACCCTTTATCTTTCATTCTCTTGGAATCCGTTTTAGCTGCACTAATGTGCATTGAAGAGGTCCCTCACAAGGTGGGAAATGTCAGCAAGAATGAAATTAATTGGCAGGTTATCCCTGAAAGATATACATTTAGGGTCCCATCCTGCAAATTGTCACATTACCAGCCAGTTTAAAAATAAAGGATTTACCCCACTGCTCAGCGTGTCAGAATGTAATTTCTCTCCCTCACCCCATCATTTCCTTTTTCAGCAATTACTTTAAAGCAGTTTTCCTATTAGCTCATTCTCACTTCTGCTATAACAAAACACTTTCAGACTCGGTTCCTTTACCTTTTAAAATATGGCTACAAATAGATCAAATCCCCATTTAAAAGGATCTTCATTTTCTTGAGCTTTTACTTACTTGGTATTATATTCTCTCACACAGTATATGAAAACTAGAGCTTACAATGTGTTTGTTGCTGGCATATTGGTCAGCAGAGGTTTTTTAGGAACAATAACAAAAGCAGTTTGCATTTAGGTAAAACCTTACAGTTTTAATGAAGCCCTTCATTTGTGTCTTCAGGGGTGTGGGGTGGGCACTTCAATACAGGTTCAAGGTTAAGTCTAGGGCTATTGGTTCCTGCATTCCTCCGTGCCCTTCTCCATTGTTCCTTTATAGTAAACAGTCACTCAGCATGCAATAAAAATCAGCTTATCTTTATCTGGAGACAAAACACATTATATAAATACATACAGTATGTAAACAAAGCTTAAAGAGATTAGGAAACTTCCAAGGGTGAGTGATGTCCTTTTAGCAGCAAGAATTGGGGTAGGGGAGGGCAAGGAAGGGGAGAAGGGATCCATTTACCAGGTCCCACTAGCAGAGACAGTCAGAGAAAGCACAAAATTCTATTCAGACAGATTCCTTCTCCCAGATAAGACTTTAACTTCTCATGGTTGTATTCAGTTTGAGGTAGCATCACTTTTCACTTGCAATTGGCTATTGTATATCCCCTCCTCCACCCATTCCCAGTCAGCAAGGGCTTCCAAAATTCCGTTGGGTTTCTCCCTTTTCCTGAGTGGAGCAGATTTTGTCTCCAAAATTCCTTTGGGTTTCTCCCTTTTCCTGAGTGGAGCAGATTTTGTCTCCAACCATCTTTGAATCCCTCCTTCCAGATGGAAATGACCACCCTTCCCATTAGCCTTTTTGCTGAAGAGCCACATAAGGACTTTAGATTAATTACCTAGTTTCCTATATGAGGCAGCATGGAGTGGTCTTGGAGATGAAAGACCTGGGTTCGTGTCCCATTCTTGACACATACAGGCTTTGTGACCCCAGGCAAGTCACACTCAGTGGTTCTAGGTAATTCTCTAAGATTATAAATTGCAGAGAAGGTACTCCTGTGTTGGGGATGAAGAGGGAAACCATGTCTATTGAGCTAAATGATACTATATCCTCACTGAACATCTTTTCTATGTTAGTGTTAAATAAACCTTCCTTTGTCAACTGTTCAATGATCCAAGAGTGGGCCTCATTTCATCCCAGCATTGAACCTGAACTCACAGAATGGCAGCCTGAATTGGGCTCTCCTCTAACAACCTGACTTTCCCCTGTTCCTTGTGCTTTACCCAAATGCAATGCTTTTAAAATCCTCCTGGTAGCTCCAGCTGATGAAATAGATTGTACCAAGAGTCCCAGAGATCACAGATGTGGAACTGGAAGGGATCCCAGAGGCTTTCTAACCCAAGGATCTCATTTTATGGCTATGGAAGCTGAGGCCAAGGTAACTTAAGTGAAATGTTGGAGGTTGGATTTAAACCCTGGTTCTCATTCCTTTTTCTACTGTACAACTGAGAACCAAATCACTGAGAATTTCAATTCGTTTTCTCAGGAAAAATAAGCCATCCAGAGAACTCAGGCTGAAAGCAAATGAATTTAATTCTGGTCTAATCCCAGTTTGGTGGAAACATTTACTAGTCACTGATAGAGAAGCTGGTGTCGTTTCAGGTAACAGCTGAGAAAGACTTGTAATCCGTGATTGACTTGAGGAGAAGGAAATGTCATTCTGACAGCAGGCATAGGAGCTGGGCAAAGCAGTCTGAGGGTCAGAATCAGTGGTCTGATTTGCTGAATTGGCCTTTAGCTAAAATATCTTCTGATTTCAGGCTGATATGAGATTAGACATACACAAATGGTATAATAACTCCATGGTCCTGTGGAAGGTTTAGAGAGGCTGGCACTGAAAGAAGTTAGAAACTAGGCCTGTTTTTGAACAATATAAACAATAATGATTTGAGGTTTTTTATTTTTTTTTGACAGGGGTGAGAGATCTTAAACAATAGTAGCAGAAAATCTTAATCATTTAATTGTTCAGCGTCTATGCAAAACAGTTTAGCAAGCAATCGATTGATAAACATTTATTAATCACGCACTGTGTGCCAGGCCCTGGGGATATAAAAAGAGGCAAAAGTTAATCTTTGCCCTCAAAGAGCTTACAATTAGTCGGGGGAGGCCACATGCAAATTAACATATACCAAGTAAGCTGTATTCAGGGTAAATATGAAATAATGGAGGGAAGCCACTAGAATTAAGAGGAATTCAAGACTTCCTATAGAAGATGAGATTTTAGTTGGGAAGTCAGGAAACTCATCAGGTGGGGGAGGGACAATATTCCAGATTTGGAGGACAGCTAGAACAAATGCCCAGAGCCAAGAGATGCAGTGTTTTGTTGTGGAACAGCCAGGAGGCCAGTGTTATCAGATCAAAGAGTACATGACAGAAGACTGGAAAGGTAGAAGGGGGCTAGGGTGTGAAGGGCTTTGAATGTCAGAATATTTTATATTTGATCCTGGAGGCTATAGAAAGCCGCTGGAATTTATTGAGTAGGGAGTGATGTGATCACTTTAGTGGCTGAATGGAGAATACATTGGAATCAGGGGAGAGTTGAGACAGGCAGACCATCAGCAAGTTATTGCAATAACCCAAGTGTGAGGTGATGAGGGCCTGCGCTAGAGGGAAAGCAGTGTCAAAGGGAAAAGGCAGGACGTATTTGCAAAGGTGAACTTGACAGGCCTTGGCAACAGATTGGATATGAGAGGGCAGTGTGTGTGTGTGTGTGTGTGTGTGTGTGTGTGTGTGTGTGTGAGAGAGAGAGAGAGAGAGACAGAGAGAGAGACAGAGAGAGAGAGAGAGACAGAGAGAGAGACGGAGAGAGACAGAGACAGAGAGACAGAGAGAGAGAGACAGAGACTGTAAGGAGTCCAGGTTGACTCTTAGCTTGTTAGCCTGATGGACTGGGAGGATGTGTCGCCCTTTACAATAATAGGGAAGGTAAGGGGGAAGGATTTATGGGAGAAGATAGTGAATTCTGTTTTGGACAATTTGACTTTAAGATGCCTGTTGGACATTCAGTTTAAGATATCTAAAAGGCAGTTGGAGATGTGAGATCACCAAGTAAAGTGGTATCGAGGGAGAAGATAAGATGGACCAGCACAGAACTCTGGAGGACACTCATGGTTAGAGGGCATGATCTGGAAGAGGATCCAACAATTTAGACAGAGAAGGAGCAGTCAGACAGAAAGGAGGAGGATGAGGAGAAGTGGTATCCCCCAAACTTAGAGAGAACAGAGTATTAAGGAGGAGAGAGTTGTTGTTTCTTGTCCTTTGTTCTCAAAGAAGACCATGATATGGGTAAGGTGATATCTTGACTTGGAAGTGAATTGGATTTAAGTGAGGCAGTGCTGTGCAAAGTCACCAGTCTCCCTCTCTTCTCTGGAGCCATCTGGGTCCAGTGGCAAGACTTGGATCAGGACTGGAGATGGCCCCAGATATAGTGGGAGACCTTGGACTTTTTATGCTAAGGTCTTTCCCCAGGTCTCAGTTTGTCTGAGGCAATGCCCATACAGTGATTAAGGCTAGGTAAAAACTAGGCAAAGAATGGCCTCTTTTACCTAGTCTCCCACCAAAAAATCCATTTGGGAGGGAAAGACCCTTGGGGTTTCTGACCAAAACAGAAACAATTGCTACTTACACTCTCTCTGAACCATCAGAGAGAGTTATCAACAATGGGAAAAGGCTTCAGAGAGGTCAAGGAGAATGAGGATTGAGTAAAGATCATTGTATTTGGCAGGTAAGAGGTCATTAGTAACTTTGGAGAGAGCAATTTTGGTGGAATGATAAGGTTTCTCCAGATTGTGAAAGCCAGATTGTGAAAGGTTAAGAAGAGAGTGAGAGGAGAGAAAGTGGAGGCACTTTTTCAAGTTTAACTATAAAGGGCATATAGGATTATAGTTTGTAAGGATGGAAAGATCACGTGAGGGTTTCTTTCTGATGGGGGAGACACGAGCAAGTTTGGACCCAGCAGACCCAGTAGAAATGCCAGTGCCATATTCCTCTCTAAGCTAGCCTAATTGTCCTTACCTATACCTCAAAGACTTCTAACCAACAGAGTAGGAGTGAAGAACTTTGGGAAACCCAAGCCTGTCCTTATCCTGCCAGGCACAGACTTGCCTACCCTGGTACGTCCAGGAGGCCCACGATATTGCTTTGTTCTTATCTGTGAAGAGAGTGCTTCAAATTCTAGAGCTCTTAGCTTATTCCCTTTCGAAAGCAAAATCACTAACTTTGTTTAGAAATTATTAAAGCCCAATAAACCTACTCTCCTCCTTTTGGAAGCCATTGAATATAGCTGAATTATATACAGCTTGGAATGACAATTGTTCAGTGATCAGCACAAGTGAGCAACATTGAACCGATGTGACTAATCTGATGTACCACATGACCATTACTCTCCTGTTTTTATTGAACAAAGTTCAACATTTGTGTTGTGTTCTTTTGGGTACTTGCCTAGCAAATGACAGTTGTTGTTGGTTGTGTTTCTTTCTCTCTCTCCAGGTGGTTCACCAATCCAACCACAGTCAATGCCTTTTATAGTGCATCTACCAACCAGATTAGTAAGTATTGACTTCTCAGCTCTCAAATCTGGTGGGGAGGAAGTTGGGTCTTGTGGCCTTGTATTTGTCTTACTCCTTCATCTCTATCAACTTACATCAAAAACAATTTCCTGAGTTTGATGACCTCTTGAACACCAGCACATGCACAAAAATCTCCAAGAAAATGCAATCCTGGAAACAAGCTTAATTTAACTTAATTAAAAAAAAGTTTATTTTATTTTTAGTCCCACATTCTCTCCCTCCCTCCACCCACTTTCCCACCCATTGAGAAGGCAAGAAATACAATACTCATCCTATACATTAAAATCATGCAAAACATAGTTCTGTATTAACCAAGTTCTGAAGAAAAAGGAAAAGAAAGGAAAATATACTTTAATCTTCACAGCGATCAGTTCTTTATCTGGAGGTGGATGGCACTTTTTTCATCATGAGTCCTTTAGAATTGTGGTGGATCATTTTATCGATCAGTTACTAAGTCTTTCACAGTTGATTATCTTTACGATATTGCTGTTACCGTGTAAATTGTTCTCCTGCTTCTGTTCACCTCGCTTTAATTTTAACTGTTTACTCACTTCTTTTACGTGAAAAAGGGCAGTTATTTCAAAAGTATTAAAATCTTAAAATCTATAACCAAAAAATTAATCATGAAACAGTGAGAGAAATCTGCTACTTTCTTTTCATGTTTCTGTATTATGTGAAGATTATCATAACCTGGGATTTGTGAACTTGATTTTCAAGGTACTTTGATTACCTCCTTCAATATAATTGGTTTCTTTTGTAATCTCATACATTTTATTTTATTCATGTAAAAACTTTATGCTAACAAGAGGTGCATGAGCTTCACCAGACTGCCAAAGGGGTCTAAGACACACAAAAAAGTTAAGAACACCTGACAGAGTGGAATGAGAGGGCTCTGTTTAGCTTCAAAAGGCATTGACGTGGATCCTCACTCTGTCACTGTCACCTTGGGCGACTCATCAAACACCTTGAAACCCAAATTTCTTAACTCATCTGTCTGATGACAATACTGCTGTTTTATAGGATTGTTGTGAGGACCAAATGAGATAATGGAGGTATTAATAATGATGGTGATGGCATTCAAACAGTGTTTTAAGATTTGCAAAGCATTTGGCAGAATCTCATTTGAGCAAATGATTAACTGAGAGGTGGAAGCACTTTGTAAAGTATAAGGTTCTACGCTAATGTAAGGTAGTGCTACTGTAAATTTTTGTCTTTGGCATCCAGAACCCTACTGGAGACCATAAGAAAAAAAATAAGCAAGATACCCAGGCCTGCTAAACTATTAGGAGCCATCTAGCTATGGGGAATGAGGAGGAGAAATCCTGTTACTAGAATTAAAAAGTACATATTTAAGTTTTATATTTTGTAATGCAATTATGTTAGACTGGAATAGCAGATAGAGGACCAGCCTTAGATTCAGTAAGACCTAGGTTCATCTCCTTTTAATTGTAGGACAGAGGTTCTTAACTAGGGTTCCTGGATAGATTTCAGAGGGTAGTCTATGAACTTGGATGGGAAAAAATTATGTTTTTATTTTCACTCCCCCAACTCAAACTTAGAATTTCCTTCAATTATTTAAAAATATCATTCTGAGAACAGATCCATAAGTATCTCCATGCCTTAAAGCCCTTTATGACCTCAATCTAACCTACATTTCCAGCTTTATTCCATATGATTCCCCTTCACTGTCCCCTTACTTCAGCCAGACTGGCTTTCTTCCTGCTTCCCATATGCAACCCTCCATCTTCTTGTCTGTACTAATTCACAGACCTTTCCCTTTGTCTAGAATGTACTCCTCTGTTTTCTTGGTTTCTTAGACTCTCGAGTTTCCTTCAGAGCTGTGTTCAAATTCTACCTCATATGTGATGTCATTCCTGATCCTCCCATCTGCTAAATCCTCCTCCTTGAATCACTTAGACTTTATTTTGTATGTGGTTTTTTTCGTGTGTGTATATGTATATATATACACACACATAAATGTGTATCTATTATTATATATAATATATATAGAAATAAATACCTTGTCTTTATTTTGTATGTATACATATATACACACAAAGTATGCCTATCATTATACATAATATATACATATATAAACAACTTGTATTTATTTTGTGTATGTTTTGATATGTACATATATTTGTGTCTATACACATATAAATATATACACACATATGTATTTTTAAACATATACTCCCAGTACATGTAGAGGTAATCTCCTTGAGGTCAGGGCCTGTTTCATTTTTATTTTTTGCCCTCAGTGACTAGCACAGTGTGTGCCACATTGTAGACCTCTAATAAATGCTTTCTGACAGATTAACTGATATTGGTTGTATGATCATAAGCAAGTCACTTAACCTCTCAGGGTCCCAGGCAACTCTCTAAGACTGTAAGCCATAGACAATGGCTGCTATGTTACGTAAATAGGGAAAGTTTTAATATTGGGAGTTCCCCGTATTGTCAGAATCATAGGCCTCTCCCCCTGAGAAAAATTAGTAAGTGTTCATACAGAGAATTAAATGAATGAATAAACATTAATAAGTAGAAATATCTTTCCTTATTATTGACGTTGAATTCATGTTGAGCACAATGGTTTTTAAATTAAATTTGTGTTGTAGAGGGTGTTAGATCTGCAGAAGCAGATCTTTCTGGATGTCAGCGCTCGTTGGCTCTTGGCTACTTTGTTAACACATATAAAAAGGTACTTCTATTTTATATCCTAAAAGTGACTAAAGATCTGACTGCTCTTTCCCTAAGTAGGTTGGACAAGATGACTCTGAGGTTGCTTCTAGCACTAAATCAGTGATTATAGGATAGAAGAGGGAGCTGCTGTTCACCATGACATGGGAACAGCTGTTTCTGCTCGTCCTGCGTGTCTGAGAACCTCTCAGCATCCCATCACTTATGATACTATTGGTGATGTTATGGCTTCGGTCTCTTGGAGTTTATGTCTGGTGGGACAGGCAGAGGAGTGGGTTTTCTTCTACCCTTTGTGCGTATGCCTCTATCTTTGTTTCAGATGTTTAATGTCATTGAATGATAGGGGAAGGGAAGGGAGAACACAGATGCTACGACTGCTCTGTGTGGGCTCCTTTAGCTGTTTTGTGTGTTATGATTTTGAGTGAATAACAAACTTTGTTTTACTCACTACTTTACATTGGAGTAAGGAAGCTGCCATGTAACTACAAATTTGAGTATAATGATGGACAGGAGCATTAATTTAGCTATTTTGAAGAATACTGGAATGGAATAAATATATAAATATGAAATCACCACACATTAGCACATCATTATTTTTAAAACATTGCATAAATTGTTTCCAATCTTTCAAATTTGGCTGAAAGGATACTAAGGTATCAGAAAGACTTTTGAGGGCTATTGTAGGTTGGAAATAAGCATTTCCTTAATATTGTGATCATATAGGTTAGCACAGCCAAATCTATTCTTAAGGAATAAGTCCATTTTATATATTTGACAAAATAATAGTTTTTATTTCTGGTTACAAAGCAGTTCCTGAGCATTATCTCATTGGAGTTTCACAACAGGTTGCGAAGTAGCTACGGAGAGTGATTACTTTTATGATTTTAATTTTTATTGATGGCTTTTATTTTTATATTTCTTCCATTTCCAAATATATCCCTTCCTCCAACATGCTACCCAATTAGTCATCCCTTGTAACAAAGACTAAAAAATGGAAAGAGTAATTCAGCAAAATTAACACATTAACCAAATCTGATAATGCATGCAAAATTGCAAACTCATAGACCCCCATCTCTGCAATGGGGAGAGAGAGAGAGAGAGAGAGAGAGAGAGAGAGGGAGAGAGAGAGAGAGAGAGAGAGAGAGAGAGAGAGAGAGAGAGAGAGAGAGAGAGAGAATGAGAGAGGGAGAGACAGAGAGGCAGAGAGAGATATGTTCACTCATCACTTTTCTAGGGCTTTTTGGTCATTATTATCACACAGCATTGAGTTTTGTTGTAATCCTTTCTGTTTATATTGTTAATGGGTATTGGGTGTATATTGCTTTTCTGGTTCACTCTTCATCAGTTCTTTTAAATTTTCTGATACTTCTCTGTTTTCTTCATATTCATTATTTCTTATGGCATGGTAATATTCATACACCATAACTTTTTAGCTATTTTTTTCCTATTCCTTGCTATTTCCAATTATTTCAAATTCCTTGCTAACACAAATGAAACTCTGAAGAATGAAAATTTCAGTGTATTTTAAGACTTTGATTTCTGCCTTTGACTTCATTGGGGGTATATGTCAAGGAGTAAAATCACTGGTCCAAGACTAGGGGTGTTTTAGCAACATTTTTTCTTTTAAGAGTAATTTTAAATTGTTCTAAAGAATGGTTGGACCAATTCACAAATTCACCAAAAGTATATTAGTGTATCTGTCTTTCCCTAGATCCTCCAACATCTTTTGCCATCTTTGCCAAATTGCTAGATGTGAATAATTATTGGGATTAAAACCTCAGGGTTGTTTCGAATTGCATTTCTCTCATTATCAGTTATTTGGAGCAATATTTCATTTGGTTGTTAATAACATACACTTCTTTTGAGAGCTTTTTGTTCATATCCATTGGGGAATGGCTCTCTTTCTCTTACCATCATATTAACTTCTTACATATTGTAGATGTTAGACTTTTATCAAACATATTTGATGTGGAGATTTTCTATTAGTTGATGGTTTCTCTCCTTAATTGGTTGCCCTGATATCATTCATTGAAAAACCTTACAATTTCATTTAATTGAAATGATCTTTTTCTCTGCTATTGCCTCTATCCCTTGTTTAGTTAAGAACTTACTTAGTGATGGTGCCATTTATTGTCCAAATTTTACAAAGGTATGGCAAACAGAATTGCAACCTTCAAACTTGATATGGCCCTAATGTACACACTCAATAGAGCAAAAACATCATTGGATAAGAGCATACAAAGAAAATTCAAATTATATGGAATTATTTTTCCTTACTATTTATTTGAAACCCAGGATTCCTGGCATCCATAGACAAAAATTGTTTGGAAAAATAGCATAAACATATAAATATGTGTAAATAAATATATAAATAATATCCATATATTAGATAATATATAAATAATATAAATATGTATATACATATGAAATAAATAAAATAAATAAATAAAAATAAAATAGGATAGTGGTTAGAACACCGTGCTTAGAATCAGGAAGATCTAGTTTTAAATACAATTCACATACTTCCTAGATGTGTGTCCTTGAATAAGTCACTTAACCCTGTCTGGGTTTTCTCCTCTGTAAAACGGCGATCATAGCGCTTCTCTCCCAGGGTTGTTGTGAATATCAAATGAAGTAATGTATCCAAAAGTTTTTGCCAGTCTTAAATGTTCTATATGAATATGAGCTTTTGTTATTATTACCTCTCTAGTAAAAAGATCTGCCAGTCTGCCAATGGGCACAGCACGAATGAAGGGAGTGAAGTAACTTAGTTTTACTCAGTTACACTGATAATAAATACTCGTTGATGGATTGTAGCTTTAGGGAAGAAGTGTGTTGTAGAATGTTGGGTACTTTTGTGGAGCTCTTTCATTAAATTTTAAATTTTAGGAACTTTTAAAAATTACTTTGAAATTAGCTTTTGCAATAAAAAGTACAACTTAACCTTCCTTACTTCTACTAACCACACTGCTTTTGTAAGAACCACCATTATGACATGTATGTGCTTGCTTATCTTCTGGGGCTTTGAACGTGGACGACAGCAAGGGCAGTGGCCTTTGGTTCAGCTTTCAATGTCCACTGCAGCCAGTTCCTATAAGAATCCCCCTATGCTCTTACCTCAGAAGAACAGAGCTAATCAAAGTTTACGAAGGAAGATGTTTCTAAATAGTCCATTGGCTTTCCACAGCCTTATGGGCAGAATGGTTTTTGGAGCTAACGGTTTTCAGCAGTGTTTTAATTAAGTGATTCAAGCTGTTTCTATCTTCCTAATGACCAGCACTTGCTCTCATTGTAAATTACATTTACAGGCAAAAGCATGAGTAATCCTTTGGGTGGCTATATCCCCTCTCTCTGTTCCTTCTTTCCCAGCTAAGATTCTTGTCTCAAAATAGGGTTGAGTTTTTCCTCGTGACTTCCCCCAGGTCCCCTCTCCCATACTCCCTTTATCTTCCTCATTGAGGAATAGGAAATTATGGTCATTTCCGAAAGTGAAGGTCCCTATCAATTATGGACTGATCCTATCAGAATGTGGCCATCTGTTTAATTGTGTTTCACATCTAAGAAACAACTATACTTAGTAACATCATTATATTAAGTTCCTTTCAGTTACCATTATCATCTGATTTATGTTAAGTCTAGCTCTATTCTCAGAAGGGACTTGAGAAGACATCAGAGAAATTGTAGAGTGGTAGAGAGAGTACTGCATTTGTATATGGAAGATCTGAGGTTGAATGTCTATTCTGTAACAGTTTACTGGGTGTATTGCCTTGAGGAGGCTGGCTGGTATGGTGGATAGAGCCCTAGACCTGGAATTAGGAAGACCTGAGTTCATGTCCTTAGATACTTATTAGCTGTGAGACCCTGGGCCAGTCACATAACCTCTCTCTGCTTCAGTTTCCTTGACTATAAAATGGGATTCATTGTAGCACCTACCTCCCAGGGTTGTTGTGAGGATCAAATATAACAATATTTTCAAAGTTCCCAGCACATAGTAGGTGCTTAATAAATTATCATTTTGTTTCTTGGACAAGTCATTTAATTGCTCTGAGTCTCAGTTTCCTCATTTAAAAAAATGGATGTTGGGGGGGGCGGAGCCAAGATGGCAGCTGGAAATCAGGGATTTGCTTAAGCTCTCTTCCAGATCCCTCCAAAAACCTATAAAAATGGCTCTGAACAAATTCTAGAGCTGCAGAACCCACAAAATAGCAGAGGGAAGCAGGGCTCCAGTCCAGGACAGCCTGGATGGTCGCTGGGAAGGGTCTATCACATGGAGCTGGGAGCTGAGCAGAGCAGAGCCCAGCATGTACCGTGCCAGGACCAACAAGACAGGAACCTGGGCAGAACAGGCCTTAGGGCCCTGAGTCATTGAGCTGTGGCAGTTATCAGACTTCTCAACCCACAAATGCCAAAAACAACAGAGAAGGTTAGTGGGAAAAGCTTCTAGGACAGAATGAAAGGAGTTTCAAGGTGGGCTACCACTCTGGGGGTGGCAGGGGTGGTGCAGCTCTGAAGCTGCTTCCAGAGCTACAGCTGCAGTTGCTTCCAACCCCAGGCCCACCTGGTGGGAGGAATTAAGCAGCGGATTAGAGCGGGAGTGCAAAGCCTGCTTTGCCCTGCCTGAATCTGGGCCTCAATCCTGGTTGGTGGTTCTTGGGGGAGAAGGAGCGCTGGTGTGGCAGAGCTTGCTTCATAGAAGCAGCTCTGAAAACAGCAGCATAGCCCCTCAAACTTGGGACAAAGTACTCCTTACTCTACAAGCAGCTGTACCCTGACAAAAAGCTCAAGGGTCAAGTAAGTGGGCTAGGAACATGACCAGGCAGTGAAAATGGACTCAGACTCAGACTTGGACTTTGGAATCTTTCTTTGGTGACAAAGAAGAACAAAGAACAAAGTCAAAGAACCTATATCAAAAGCCTCCAAGAAAACCATGAATTGGTCTCAGGCCATGGAAGAGCTCAAAAAGGATTTGGAAAAGCAAGTTAGAGAAGTAGAGGAAAAATTGGGAAGAGAAATGAGAGTGATGTGAGAAAACCATGAAAAACATGTCAATGACTTGCTAAAGGAGACCCAAAAAAATACTGAAGAAAATAACACCTTAAAAATAGACTAACCCAAATGGGAAAAGAGCTCCAAAAAGCCAATGAGGAGAAGAATGCCTTGAAAGGCAGAATTAGCCAAATGGAAAAGGAGGTCCAAAAGACCACCGAAGAAAATACTACTTTAAAAATTAGATTGGAGCAAGTGGAAGCTAGTGACATTATGAGAAATCAAGATATTATAAAACAGAACCAAAGGAATGACAAAATGGAAGACAATATGAAATATCTCATTGGGAAAACCACTGACCTAGAAAATGGATCCAGGAGAGATAATTTAAAAATTATCGGACTACCTGAAAGCCATGATCAAAAAAAGAGCCTAGATATAATCTTTCAAGAAATTATCAAGGAGAACTGCCCTGATATTCTAGAGCCAGAGGGTAAAATAGAAATTGAAAGAATCCACCCATTGCCTCCTGAAAAAGATCCCCCCCCCAAAAAAAACTCCTAGGATTATTGTTGCCAAATTCCAGAACTCCCAGATCAAGGAGAAAATACTGCAAGCAGCCAGAAAGAAACAATTCTGATATTATAGAAACACAATCAGGATAACACAAGATCTAGCAGCTTCAACATTAAGGGGTTGAAGGGCATGGAATATGAGGTCAATGGAGCTAGGATTAAAACCTAGAATCACCTACCCAACAAAACTGAGTATCATGCTCCAAGGCAAAATATGGATTTTCAATAAAATAGAGGACTTTCAAGCTTTCTCAGTGAAAAGACCAGAGCTGAATAGAAAATTTGATGTTCAAACACAAGAATCAAGAGAAGCATGAAAAGGTAAACAAGAAAGAGAAATCATAAGGGACTTACTAAAGTTGAACTGTTTTACATTCCTACATGGAAAGATGATGTATATAATTCATGAGGCCTCAGTATTAAGGTAGCTGAAGGGAATATACATACATACATACGTACATATATATATGTGTATATATATATGTATATATATAGACAGAGGGCACAGGGTGAGTTGAATATGAAGGAATGATATCTAAAAAAACTAAAATCAAATTCAGGGATGAGAGAGGAATATATTGAGAGAAGGAGAAAGGGAGAGATAGAATGGGGTAAATTATCTCACACAAAAGTGGCAAGAAAAAGCAGTTTGTTGGAAGAGAAGAGGGGGCAGGTGAGGGGGATTGAGTGAATCTTGCTCTCATTGGATTTGACTAGAGGAGGGAATAACATACACACTCAATTGGGTATCTTACCCCACAGGAAAGAAGGAGGAAGGAGATAAAAAGGGGGGATGATAGAAGGGAGGGCAGATAGGGGGAGGAGGCAATCAAAAGCAAACACTTTTGAAAAGGGACAAGTCAAGGGAGAAAATTGAATAAAGAAGGACAGGATAGGAAGGAGCAAAATATAGTGAGTCTTTCACAACATGAGTATTGTGAAAGGGTTTTGCATAATGATACATGTATGGCCTATGTTGAATTGCTTGCCTTTTTAGGGAGGGCTGGTAGGGAGGGAAGAGGGCAGAGAATTTGGAACTCAAAGTTTTAAAAGAAGATGTTCAAAAAAAGTTGTTTTTGCATGCAACTGGGAAATAATATATACAGGCAATGGGACATAGAAATCTTTCTTGCCCTACAAGAAAGTAAGGGAAAGGGGGATGGGGGGAGTGGGGTGACAGAAGGACGGGTTGACTGGGGAATGGGGCAATCAGAATATGAGCCATCTTGGAGTGGGGGGAGGGCACAAATGGGGAGAAAATTTATAATTCAAAATCTTGTGGAAATCAATGCTGAAAACTAAAAATGTTAAATAATAAAATATGAAAAAATGGATGTCATATATTTATCTCATGGCTTTCGTGTGAAAATCAGGTAAGATACCATTTGTAGAAGCTTATTATCAATTTTGAAATGTGAGGCTAATGTAAAACATGAGCCTGATAGAATGTAATAAAACAATAGCCTAATAATCAAAAGTAGCTTGGCCAAAGTCATAGCAAGGTAGTGAGTGACCAGGCAGGGAACTGAAATACGGTCCTTTGGTCTTGAGTCTCAGGCCAGTATTCATCTCTTGACTCAGTCACCCAGTTGACAAGTATTTATTAAGCAGCGATGATATACCAGACACTGCTAGGTTTAGGTGATACTAGTACAAAATGTTATAATCCCTGCTCCTCGGCAGCTTCCATTGCTACTATGCTATAGAGAAGCACCTTGTCCAGTTGGACAGCTCACTACGTTTGGAGGATGAGGCTTTGGTTCCTCAAATCTTTCCCTGTATGCTCATTAGTTTTGTGACAGATCCTGGGCAAGCAACTGTCCCCAAATCTTTCTGAACCTCATTTTTCTTTACTGAAATGAGTGTCTGTGTATCTGTGTGTGTGGATGGGGTGCAGTTGAAAATAGCACCTACTTTAAAGGGTTGTCAGAGAGATTAAATGAGATAATGTATGTGTTGCACTTCATAGACGCTGAAGCACATTAATTAAAGCTTAATTTATTATTAAATTTATTTATCATTATTTTTAATGTATTATTAAACTTATTATTATTAAAGCTTGAATTAATTAAACAAATTAATTAAAGCCACATTAATTTTAGCTTTTATTTGGGCTTGATGTGAAACCTGTAGGGATAAAAGTTATTCAACCTATAATAAGAGAGATTGATGCAGAGCTCTGAGCCAATGGCACTTCATTAAAGGGTCTGTGGACCCCTCTAATAAAGTGGACCTCAGATCTTCCTCAGTCTCTGAGATACCCTCTCCTTGCAGGGCCCTATTTTTATAGGGTTAGATACTAGATATTCAGGAACAGCCATACCGAATACAAAATAATTCCATTGGTCGACATATAACACATAAGAAAAAATGGTCTGTTGGCAGGGTCATGAGTTGGGTGAAGCAAAGACTATCTCCACTGACTAGGTGGTCATTAGATGATCATGTTGGACAAGAGAGAATGGTCTGAAAGTACAAAAAAAGTTGGGGGACTTCCCATGTAGTTAAGTCACCTCCGCCACACTGGGCTTGGTCACTGTGACAAGGGAAAACAAGGGTAGAGGGCCTCTAGTTAAATCCCTATGAGTAAGCAAGTGATCTTACAGTCTGCAGTTCATAGCTCTGGGACCTGATGTACAGAACTTGTAATCACTAACCTTATGGAATCATATTGAATTGATTAATACTGATTAGAATAGAGTAGGGGACCTCAATGAATCAACTTTCTCAAACCCTGTGATTTTGTCTATGGCTTTAAATCTTTTATTCTGCAGCAGGAATGGCTGGGAATGTTTCTTACCCTTCAAGCTGGATAGCACAGTCCACTGCAGTACAAGGAAATTTAAATCACGCCATCATAGCAATTTAAATCCAATATGTACGGGGACTCAAGGCCTGATCTGGAACTTGGATTTTTCTTGATTAATTATCTTACTAGAAAGAAGCTTTATGAGGTAGGCAAGAAGAGAAGAGGAGCTCTGCTTCCCATGGCATTCATTCTAAGTTTTTTGATTTCCTTAGCAACCAAAAGAACTCTAGGTATTTGCTTACCAAACTTTGATTTGAAGGAGGATAGTACTTTGAGTTTTCTCTCCTGAGTGGCTGGAGTTGAGTGAATAAATGAATGAAAAAGCATAACCAAACCCCAAACCCTCCAACATGTAAAACACAGCAGCTGGAGGTTGGCCTGTGAGATGTTGTTATTCTTGGGGCCCTTGGACTTAACTGTTTATCGTTGGCAATTAGCTAATTGTTGGTGGTGCTGGTAGCAGGGGTGTTGAGCTCCTTTCCCATAAGGGTTGTTCTCCTCAATGAGGAGCTCAACAGGCAGATGGGATTCAGGGCCCAAGGCAGGGATCTCTCACAGAGACAGTAGCCGTAGTTCTTTGTGAAATAGGTTGTTAACTATACTCAGCACATTTGATTCTTGTTTTTGGTTTTAATTAAAAAATGTTTGTTTTTTAGCGTACGCACAGCTTTAGCATAAATTTATGTAATTTAATTTATTCAACATAGGATGCATATCTTCAAAAGCCTTGTCCTAAAATTAGCTTTCATTTTAATATGTCTGAAATAGATTCTTGAATTATTATAAGCAAATAAACCAATGCATTGAAAACACGCATCCCTAAGGGCTAAATGAGTAATTCTATTAGCTTACTTGAAGTACACAGAGCAGTTGATTGCTTTAATTTAATCAAGGATATTCTGCTCTTTATAAGATAAGGTGCCTAACAAATCTGAAGCATATTTTCTTCAAAGCCAGGGCCTAAGCTAGTTGAAAACCTTCCAATTAATGCAGGATAGTCACAGGTAGACTTTCTGTTAACACAATAATAGGATTTGAAATAATAGTGTTTGAAGAGGGAGGTAGCAAGCCTCAGGGCATATTGTCAAAATTTGGGATCTACCTGAGTCCACAAATTGGAAACCAAATTAACAGAGACTGCATTACCTTAGGTCTCCATTTTATTGAGATTTATGCCTGAATTCACTTGATATTCTAATAAGAAGCCAGGGTCCCTGTATTCAATTCAACAAACAGTTATTAAGTGCTTATGATGTGCAGGACACTCTCTTTGGTGCTGGGAATACAAAGATAAAGAATGAAACAGGAGAAGCTAGGTGGCCCAGTGGATAGAGCACTGGCCCTGAAGTCAGGAGGACCTGAGTTCAAATTTGACCTTAGATGCTCACTAGCTGTGTGACCATGGGCGAGGCACTTAACCCTGATTGCCTCCTCTCTCCCCTCCTCAAAAAAAAAAAAAATAAAAAGGAAAGAAAGAGTGAAACAATCCCTGCCTCTTGAAACTTCTATTCTCTGGTGGGATAGGGGTGGAATAGAGATTATTGTCTACCAAACTAATTCATAGAATTTTGGGAATAGCGCTGTAGGACCATAAAGTTGGAAAGGACTTTATATATGTAACCTCTGTCATTGGTAAGGAACTCCTTATTGGTGGAAATGGAGGCCCTGTCCTACATGAGGGACAGAGTGCATTTAGGGTTAGATGGAGAAAGGTGAGAATTTCAGTTCTCAGCGAATCTCCCTTTGGGAATTCTTTAAGAGGGACTTCCCTTTGGGACTCTCCGAGTGAGAATCTTCTTCTTCAGATGTAGTTCTATGAGAGAGAAAATGAAAGAAGCAAATCCCATTTCAGATTGGTGACGGAAAAGACTCTGGGAGGAGAAGGTAGTCTCCATCACATCCCTATCCCTACCTTGCTACTCTAGAGACTTTGGGCTGTTTCCCTTTGGGTGAGATCCAAAACCCTCTCTCTTGGTTGAGCTGAGTTGTCTTCTACCCAATGGGAGAGCTCCTTTACTCTGTATTTTTTTGGTATGTTCTCCTATGTTTATCTTCTCTGATTTTGCTACAATTTAGATAAATGGGCTTCTTTGCTATTCACTCTCAATGTTCATCATGGAATTGGTCTTCAGTGGGAAAAGGGATCAAGCCTTGGATATCTCCGCCCCCCCCCCCATCCCCAGTAAAGACCAAGTGATCAGAAGTTAGCTCAAAATGAATCATATCCCTTCAGGGAGCAGGTAAATATACCTCTGTCTGAGGACAGCAGAGTGACCTTTGGCCCCAACTTTCTGCTTCCCTTCCTGATAGGAATGAAAGTCTCCCTTAGAGAAGGGTCAGGGGAGAAGAGGTTAGAGATGGCTATTCTGTCTACCTTTGAGCCACATACAACAGGTTGCCCGCTACTCACTTGCTCCTTACACATATAATAATAATGATAATAATATAAATTGTATAATGTTTTAAAGTTGGCAAAGTGCTTTACATATATTATCTTATTTGACCCTTACAATAACCCCGTGAGGTACGAACTATTGGTATTGTGAGACCTGCTTATTTCTCTCTTGGATTAATAACAACTTATTGAACCAGAACCAAGGTTTTCCCCCTTTTCGACTTCCTTATCCAGAAATCAACTGATGTGGGAAATCTCTGTCAAAGATTTACCCAGACTAAAGATCTAAATGAAAAATAGTAACATAAATTCTAAGCTTAAGCTAATGGATGGATTCATGCTCACTGTATTTACTCAGGTCTGGGGAAATATGGATTCTCCCTTTTGTCATGCAGGTGATATGTGTATTGATAAGTCTCTTTGACCAAGATTTGGGTGATCCAGGTTGTATGCCCCAACATACACCTCATTGTATATAGCTCAGCTTCTCTTTGTAATATTATTTTTCTCACTAATTATTAACCAGCCAGAGTTGATTGCCACCTTCAGGAATGCCTACTCTTCCAAGAGCATATAAAGTGCAAGCCTACCACCAGGAGGGGCCTTTGGTCCAAGGGAGATGGCCAAAATGTCCATCCTTTTATTGATAAACATTATTAATAAAATGATTAAATTACCCATGTCTCTCAAACTTTTTAAATGAGAAAAATGGAATTCGAAGAGTTTAGATGATTTATCTTATGGTCACACAGCTATTAAGTGTCAGGGATGGAATTTGAATCCAAATCTCTCTCCCATCTAGTAAAATCCCTTTATTATTCAGTGGGGTAACTGAGGCTCAGAGAGATTAACTAATTTCCTTAGGGTCACACACCTAGGCAATATGGAGTAGCAGACAGGAAGTCAGGCTGGGAGACAGGAAAACCTGTTTAAATCCTACCTCTTATCCAAAGTAGATGTGTGACCTTGGGAATTTTATTAAAGTCGTCTAGATTTCAATTAAATTCACTGCCCACATTTAGAAGTTTTGTGAGCAGGGCTCAAATTAAGTAGTGGTCAAGGCAAAGGGAAAATAAGTTTATGTCTTATAAATGATCAAACTAAAGAATCTGACTAAACAATCGGAGTGATTGTGTGACTTGCCCAAGGTCACACAGAGAAGGGGGCAGACCTGCATGGATAGATGTAGTTTCCTCATCTGGGAATTCTTTATGCTAGTGAAATCACAATCCAGTCCTTAACCCTGTCCTTATCCTACACCATTATAGAGACTAGGACTCCCTGTCCATTATATTTCCACAGTCTTATATTATGAATGTGGATTATATCTGGATTCAAAAGATAGCAGCAGTTTGTCTGAAGGGCTCCCTTGGAACAAGGCCAAAAAGTCCTGGCTGACTTTGCCGGGCAATGTTGAGGATTTAATGAATTAACCTTTGCAAACATACTCTTGTGGTTACCTATGCTTGGCAAACAGCAGTGAAGAGAGTGGTGGGTTTGGAATCAGGTGACCTGGGTCTGATTTCCAACTCTGTTACCAAATATCTGTGTGGCTTTGGGCAAGTCATTAAATCTTTCTTTGACTAAGTTTCATCATCTGCAAAATTGAGGGAGGAGATGGACTTGATGACCTCTAAGGTCTGTTCTAGCTCTTGATACGTTATCTTGTGATCTGAAAAAGCCGACAGTGCTGTGCAACATTGCAGCATCATAATTTTCATGATAGTTATTATATTCGTACTCTATCTTTCATTACACTACCACATGTGGCCTTGGGGCCACAGGTTCCCCACCCCTCCATTACACCCTTTTCACCAAGAAAGAAAGTCTGAGTTTGTTTCCCTGTTACCATGAATACGAGATCTTAGAGGCTGAGAGAGGCTGCATGTAGTAAGTTAAAGGGGAGTGGGGTGGTTTCATGTAATACTGCCTCCATCACCGAAGAACCACGGGTGGTAGTTGCAAAGAAGTAACTTAGGCTCACTGTCACTTTCTAATAATTCGATCTATCCCAAAGTGGAGTGGGCTGCCTAGGGAGGTAATGGTTTTCCTTTTGTTAGAGTTTTTCAAGCAGAGGCTAGATTGTCTGCTTCTTTGCACAGCAGTGTCTTGTTCAGTCACGGTTGGGAGTCGGTGGCCTCAGAGGTCCTTTCAGGCTTGGAAGTTCTATGATTCTCTGCTTCTGTCCTCTCCATGAGTCCCTTGGAATTCCCCTAATGATTCCTAGCTTAAAAGAAGAAAATGAATTAGGATAATGTTGTAGTCTATGCTAGGCCTGCTAGTTAGTCCTAAAAAAGTTGGCCGAAACTTGAGAATTCAATAAAATTCACTAAGCAAATGAGAAGTTTTATGGGGAGGGCTTGCGTTAAGGAGTGATCAAACCAAAGGGAAAATAGGTTTATTTACTAGAAGACTAATTAAGCAATCTAAACGAAATACTTAAGGGCCTTCCAGGCAGTTCTGGAGACCTTAACTTAAATGTGCATTAACTACTAATAAAACTCAGCAAAACCAGTCTTGGAAGGTGAAACCCATTTGAGCACATTCCTCAGAAGACTATGCACAGATGGCTATTCACTGGTGAGATGCAGCCAGATCCCCAGTTGCAGGCCTTCCAATCATCCCAAGAAAACAATTATGAAGTAGCCATAATAAAAACCCTAAACTATGCAGCTCACAACAATGGGCTGCTTTACTAAACGGCTAGCAAGGGAGTTTGAAAGCCTCACTTGCCTCCCTAAGCCAGAGAGTGAAACTTAAGAGCTGGAGACAAAAAACTTGTCATTTTTATAAAAACAAATACTTCTTTCTTCTTACCTCATGTCTGGCGTGTGGCTTTAACTGACACCTGGAAATTCCAGATTCACTGTTTTTTATGAAATAGAAAAATAAAATTTTTTAAACAAACTTTTGTGTACCAGCATGAGGGAATACATTTTCTTTTCTTCTTTGAAAAAGGTACGCGAGAATTCTTTTGCTTTGTCTGGCGCTGGTGTACCCCTGTGATAAACTGAGGAGACTGAAGCTGGTAGATTCCTGGGCGTCAGGATTTCTGAACTGCAGTCAGGCTAAAACCTAGCAAGTGTCCAAACTAAGTTGGGCAGCAATATAGTGACCCCTCCCCCACCATGGAAGGAGCCGGCCACCAGGCTGCCTAAGGTGGGGTGAACCAGTCTAGGTCAGAAACCAAGCAGACCAAGTAGTGGGATCCTTTAGCTGCTGCACAGAAATTGCAGCCCAGGGAAGACAGAGAAAACCAGCATCAAAAATGATTTTTACAAAATGCATTTTTGATGCTTACTGGTACCTTTTATTTTTAAATTTAATTTTATTATTACCAATAAGCAAACATTTATTTTTCTGCCCCTCCCCCTCCCCCTCTCCCATCAAAAAAAGAAAAACAAAACACTTGTAACAAACATGCATAGTCAAGCAAAACAGATTTTGATGCTGCATTGACCACGTTGAAAAGGATGTCTTATTGTGATATCCTTTATTTATGCTTCACTTCACTTTCTTTTCTGAATATATTTCCACCCAACCATCCAACCATCGCTTGGAACAAAGATTGAGAAAGAAAAAGAGCAGTTTAAAATGGACCAACATGTTGACTGCATTTGGCAATGTATATAATATTCCACACCCACAGTCCCTCACCTCTTCAGTTGTGGGACAGAAGTACATTTTGTCACCTTTCACCCCTGGGACCAGGCTTGGTTATGATCTGCACAGAATTCACATTTTCACAAAATGGAGTCTTTGTTCTCTCTTCTTGCTTTCCCAGAAGCACATAGTAGGTACTATATTAAAAATGTATGTTTTCTTCCCTTATGCTCTATAGCATGGGAGAAAAAAAAGCCATGCCCATTATCTTCCAGCCTTTTCAACAGGTGCCTGCTAACCAAACACCATCTCTGTGCCTGTAACTGGTTAACGATCACTATCAGTACCTTTAAATAGGTAGCATCAATTGAAAAGCATTTATAATGCACCTACTGTGTACCAGGCTCTATGCTGGGTACTGTACTGACTTAATGATCTCTAATTACAATGAGTTTACATTCTAATGGGGAAGACAACAAAATATACAAAAATACAGAGAACATAATATATAAAGTTAATAAATTTAATGCTTATGCACACAAATTAGTTAACGGAAAAGTTACATGATCAACATCTTCACGAATGGACTTATTGGAAAGGTAAAGATTAATGTAGAACACGAGGTACTGAACATTGTGACATGAGGTCACATCGTAACTAGTAAAGGGGGAATTATTTTCATTAAAACCTTAAGGTTGCAAGCCAGACACATAGGATGGAGAAGTGAGCGTCTGAGGAAGGGGATGTTTTAGGGAGCGGCTTCCTATAAATCAGTTCTAAACAGATGGGGATTACAGCAGGAAGCAGCAGGAAGATAGCAGATGGCCAAGATGGCCAAGTTCTCTCTTGCTGTATCACTTGACATGAGTCGCATCTGTTAGAACTCTGCACTTTCTGGTGAAGGAAGAGGTTGACATTCATGCAACCTCCAAAAGATGCCAGTGGTTATATAAATATGAAAATTATCATTGTCAGGAGTGATAGCAAGATCCCCTCACAATGCAAATATAAAACGGTCTATCAATACAAAATGATTGCCATGCTCTAATGAGTAGTCCATAGCAATGCTACTTTTCAGATCTGATTGCAATAAATAATGCATTCCCATGGGGATGGTCAGACCAAACTTGCAAGTGATTACAGACCCCTTCTGGTAGGCCCTGCAAATATCCTGGTACTTCATGCAATTGGAACAATGTTATTTGCAAAAAGGAGCAACTGGAGGATTTCACCATCCACAGGGAATCTGTCTTTAAAACAGGTTGTCTTCTGGATCTCTTCCATCGCAGTAGTGGACACCTTTAGTGAGCATTCACTTCCTTGAATTATACTTTGCCTACTATTTATGACCAGAAGGTGGTCATTGAACTGGGCTATTTCTGTTGTGACTTTCAAGGAATCTTGAGTAACTTTAATGGATCGATGGGCAACACTCAGTTGAAAAAAACAGCCTGCAAGGTGGTGTTTTGCTCTATGAACTGCTTTTTCATAATTGTCAAACAATAACCATAGTGAAGTCTTATATTCTCTACATCTCCAAGTAAGTTGTGAAATGGTAAAGATGTGATTGTTTGTTGAGTATCATTTGCAAAGGCCAGCTTGTTCTGTACTTGTTTTACCCTTTAAAAAGGATGTCCTCCATTAGTGTATAGCTGACTCATGAAAATTTCCTACAAATGGGAAATAGGCATATGAGTTGGTAGAAGTCGGTGCTCTCTTAGTTGCTTTTATTTGGGGATATTAACAGAATCTGAGATTTCCCCATACATTAGCTCTCTTCCCTCTTCCTTCTGCATTATCTATCATTCCCTAAATGTCTTATAATCATCAGTGTGATTGCGAGCTCCTTGAGGGAAGTGACTATCTTTTGTCTCGACTGTCTCCTCAGCTCTTAGCAGAGCGCCTGGTACATAGTAGGTACTTAATAAATATGTATTAAATCTTGAACACAGATCTCTTTATATATTTGGTCCAATCTAACTTCTTTTTTCATCTTTGTTCTCTTTAGTGCTACTTCTACATCCCCTATAAACACATTTGGCACCAAGACATCAGGAATTAAGTGTAGTAGCTCCAGTCCTTTATAGAGAAAACTATTTGTTAAAATCATTTTTATAAATCTTTTTAATTTTTATTCTTTTCTTCTGGTTTTATTTGCCCTCAATGCCCTTGGAATGACTTTGCTTAGTTGGATGTCTTGCAAAACCTTCCTTAAACTGGTTTTATGTTCCAAAAACTGTCCATTGCACTTCTTTGCAAGATTTTACAAATAAGTTTATTTTCTAACCTAGTATTGCCTTTGGCAGCCATTCCTCTCTATCTGACAGATAATAGTTGACTAAGGTGGTTTCTTGGTCCTTTTGGGCTCCTTTTTACAACAATTCTTTTTGCCAATTCATTGAATTTGTATAGAAAGTTATTTGAATTGGTGTCAGTATTATTGCTGTTGTCCATTTTGATGGTCAATCACTTATTTAAGCAGTTGGGGATTTTTATTTCAATTGTATGTTATGTCTTTTTGCTCATTATCATTCTTTCTTTTTGCTGATTCTGGGTTTAACTCTGATATGTCGGTGGTCTGAATATATGTAAAGAAATGGTTAGGGATATCTCCCACATCAATTGAGAGTTGTTTCTAGTTCACTAAAGTATAATCAATTTTGTTTTTAGCAATGATATTTGGTGCTTTGAGGTCTAGAACCTACCAGCTTTTTTCTTGAAAAACAGTAAAACTGGGGCAGCTAGGTAGCGCAGTGAGTAGAACACTGGCCCTGGAGTCAGGAGGACCTGAGTTCAAATCTGACCTCAGACACTTGACACGCTTACTAGCTGTGTGATCTTGGGCAAGTCACTTAACCCCAATTGCCCTGCCTTCCCCTCTCCAAAAGCAAACAAACAAAAAGAAAAGCAATATCATTCTTAATAGAGAGGTATGAGGCTTTCCTGATCCCCACACTTCTAATGCCCTCTCTCCCCAAATATCCTGTATTTAACTACCCTATATTTATGCTCCATATATTTTTAGATGCATTTGCCATGTTCCCCATTAAAATGGGCCTTCAGTTTGAGTTAGGACAGTTTCATTCTTTATACTTGCGTCCCCAGAGCCTATCACAATGCCTGGCAAGTAGTAGGCGCTCAAAGACTTGGAGATTGGTCAGACGACTGATGAGGCTTCTATGTAATTGCCAAGTCTCCGGCCTCTCTCATTCCTTCTTCTGGTATCACTTTTTCCTCTATATTTATCCCCGTCCTCACATTTTCATACAATTTCGCTTAAGTCATTGAGCATACGAGTACATATTTATTTAATTTGGAGGATCTTTTAAGTTCATTTGGAAGTTTTTTACTTCATCTTCAGGAACTACCGTCGGTGAATAAACTGTAATTACTTTCATGACAGTCTTTTTGAAAATACTTAGCATTAGCATTGTAATATGTGATGTCCAAATGTATCCCAGGAAATGGTTCTTGTTACCTTGGGGTATATTGTAAAGCCCACACTGCCACTGTAGAGGCAGTGCTGCGTAGTGGATAGGGCATTGGACTTGGAGCCCGAAAGACTTGGGTTCAAATATTGTCCCAGATGTTTACTAGCAGATCTGGCCAAGTCGCTCAGCCACTTGTTTCTTCATTTGGAAAGCAAGGGGGCCTCTGAGGTCCCTTACAGCTCCCAAACTATGGTCTTATGAACTCCTTCGTTTGCCTTTCTAAGTAATATTTTCCAGCCATCCTTCCTTTTATCTGCAACTTGCTTATCTCCTTCCTTCCTTTTTCTGGCTTTGTTTGTAGGAAAAAACGTCAAGCCATAGATGCAGAGACAAAAGCGAAACAGTTCCTGTCATCGTCAATGAGTTTATAGTTATCTTGGAGTTAGAGGAGGAGGGAAGTAATATGCAGCATGTACACTGATAAGGAGGGGCAATTTTAAAGGAAGGATCCATAGAATGGACTCGGGAATATTTGAGGAGGCAGAGAATAGTTTGTTCTGTGTGGGCCAGGGAAGTCTAATGAAGGAGCTGGCCTTATTTGGATTCTTACAGGAGGATAAATATTCTGAGATATGAGGACAGTGCATTCCAGGTATGGAGTTTGTTCCTTTTAAATATATAATAAAGTTATCATGTAGAAAGTTACAGGAAAAGTACTTATTAACCACCTACTACTATATGCCAGGGACTGGGAATACAAGTACACAGAAGGAAACACGCAAGGAATTTGTATTCTCAAGGGGGAAACATGTGCATATACAAGCAAATATATAGTATAAATATAGAGAGAATAAATTTAAGACTCTTAAATATAAGGTGAGTGAATGAACACATAAAGTAGGAAATGGTGTAGCAAGTTTGTGCGTCTGCTACTTGTCCAATTTGGCTGGAATATAGAAGGCATGAAGGAGACTGGTATGAATTAAGAGTGATAATGTAGGATTGTAAATGAGCTAAGGATTTTGTTGTTGTTGTGTTTGTCCTTGGTTCTCAAAGAGGACCATGACATCAGAGAAATGATGACATGACTTACAGTTGGATTTGAGCGAGGGAGGGCTGTGCAAGGTCACCAGCCTCACTTTCTCCTCCAGAGCCATCTGGGTCCCGAGGCATTCGTCCTTCATTCTTGAAGCATTCATCCCTATGACATCAGGGAGATGATGACATCACTTGCACTTGACTTTGGTTTGAGTGAGGGAGAGCTCTGCAAGGTCATCAGAGCCACCTGGGTCCAGCGGCCTGATATTCACCAGGACGACTAGAGATGGCCCAGGATGCATTGGGAGACCCTGGCCCTTCCAGGCTAAGGCCTTTCCAGGTTCTCACTCTGTGTGAGGAAGCACCCATTCAGTGAATAGGCCTCTTTAAGAAGTTAATCAAGGGATGGGCCCTTTAATCAAAACTCAAAAAAATTATTCCGGAAGCAATAGGGAGATACTGAAGATTTCTGAGCTGAAGAGCGACCTTGTCTGTGCCTCAGGAAGATTATTTTGGCAGCCGTATGAAGGCTTGGTCTAGAGAGAGGACAGAGTATAGGCTGGGGGACTAAACTGAGAAGCTGCTTTAATGGTCTAGGTGACTGTCGCCAGTATGATTTTCCTTAAGCACAGATCTGTCCATCTCATGTCATACTGCCTGCTCCAGTGATTCCCAATTGCCTCTCAAAAATAACCACTTCTGTTTAGCTTTTAAAGCTTTTCACAACCTGGCCCCAACCTACCTTTCCAGTTGATTCTAGCACACTTCCGCACCCTGTAACCAAGCCAAACGGACCTTCTCTCTGTACTTCACACATGGCACTCCACCTCTGCTCTTTGTGCCTTTGTGTACTGGCTGTTCCCTGGGCCTGAAAAGCATTTCCTACTAGCTCTGCCTTAGACAAACCCTCTTCTTCAAGGGGAAGCTCAAGCACCACCTTCTGTGTGAATCCTTTCCTGATCAACCCAAATTACTCCTGCCCCTCCACAGCTACCTTGTATTTAACAACCTTAAATTCATTCTCTTTCTATTTATTCTGTATTAGTCACGTGCATATGCTCTTGTCTCCCCCTTGGGAATGTAAACTCCTCGCATGTAGGAATTGTATCCTCCTTTGTGCTTGTATTCCCAGCCCTGGCACATAGTAGGTGCTTCATAAACGCTTGTTTTCACGTAGCTTTCTACATGATAATTTTGTTACGTATTTAAAAGGAATAGCAAGTTGTACAGAACAGAACGGCAGTTTCCTGTGCAATCATCTGGTCTTTCCTATTCTGCTATGTTATGGAAATGCCTGTTTTATTTCTTAGGTTCAGAATAAAATACAAAAAAAATTCTTGTTGATTGATTGAAATAGAAATTGGCAAAGATTAGCTTCCATAATTGCCTTCTAATAGGTTTCGTTGTTTGTTCTTTTTATGACTAAGTGCAGTTCACTGGATAAGTGTATGGTTAATAGACCTTTCAGAGGATGTTGTTATACTGGTAAACTTTGAATGCCCCTTTCTATTTCTCTGCATTTGTGTGGGGTTGATTGGCCCATGTTTGGACAGGCTATCTTCTATATGTATGGCTCCCTTTATAGCTGACATATGAACCTCATTATGTTCACCTTTATATTCCTCAGAGCCCATTTTGTGATTCCGGGGTTGGTTAGTTGAGAGGCAATCTTCATCCCTCTCTTGCCTATTTTTGCTTTTTGGCTCATAGTAGGCTTCAAAGGTTATTAATTCAGTAACACTGATGCTTCTGAAGCAGCCAAACAATAAAATGTCAGGAATAAAATAATTCAAATTTGGAATTAGGTTAGGTCTTTTGGAGGTTTCTGATTAAGTTTTTTTTTTTTTTAATTTCAGCTTTTCCTTTTAAAGAATAAAAAAAGAAAAAGTTAGCTATTTGGGTTCAGGAGATTTGGCAGTGAGCATTGCCGTCACTGTCATCTTTTTTGCATCTAGTCAAGCCCAGAAACCAAGTAAAAAGGAGGTGTGAACATATTCAACTTAATGAGAGAAATTGAATCCTAATTAGCATCATGTAAGTGTGAATAACCTTTTAAATACCAGAAAAACCTTAGAAGTTAATGGTTTCAAAAGTCTGTTGTAGCCCTTTTAGATCTAATTATACAGATGAGAAAGTTGGAGAAGATAAGGAGGTTAAGTAATGTGCCTAGGATCTCATAGGCCAGTAGGTGATAGCTATGAGCTTAATGAAGAGCTGCTAGGACTGGAGGAGTATGTTCTAAATTCTGGACATATCTGTTGTCGCAGTTGTGTTCGATCCTTTATTCCTGCTCACAGGAGCATAGATTTACAGCTGACCTTAGAGGTCATTTAGTCCAGCCCTTTCATTTTACAGATAAGATAAATGAAGTCCGGAGAAGTTAAATAGAATTTGATCATGGTGTTAGGGAAGCCAAGGTTTGGATGCAGGGTTTTGGATTCCAAATCCAGTATCTTTTTCACTAGACCAGGATGTCTACCTTCCCAAAGCATTTTGTTCTTTGGAGTGGAGGTGATTGATAGGGAAGGGTGGGGAGAGTAAGAGGTTGAGGAGTCATAATTTCCCAATTCTATATAAAACAATACAAGACTTTCCTTTGTGAACTTATGATACTCTGGTCCCTGATCTGTGGGTCAAAGAGTTAAAATAGACATGTGAAGAAAAACAGCAAAGGATTTGTCTTCTATGAAATAAGAACCAAAGTCCACTTACAGAGAAACCCCATTGTTTAAAGTAGGAATTCTTAACTTTTGTTCATGTCCTAGATCCCTTTGGCAGACTGATGAAGTCTATGGACCCCTTCTCAAAATATTTCAACAGCATAAAATAAAATATATAAGATTGAAAAAGTTACCAATTACATTTCTATGCAGATATCAGGACATATTTTTTTAAAAAGTTCATTGACCCTGGGTTAAGAATGTCCACTAAAGGCTGTTGACGGTTGATGTCTCTAAATTCTCTGCTTTTAAGTATCTCAATCTTTCTCTTACTTGGCTCTTGTTCATCCATGTTTTCTGATGGGCAAAGAACTTCATAAATATATACTTCATACAGCTTCTAGTCTGCAGTAATAGAAATACTACTGGATCGGCAGATGCATTTGAAAGGAAAAGTTAGATAATCACACGTATCCTGAGTTTGCTATTGAACAGGAATATTTCAGAAAGTAAGAATCCTATTAAATGTATCAATATACCTTGATGTCATATGATTCTCATAGAATTGTAGGTAATAATTCAACTCCATTCCCTCCTTCTAGCAAAAAAAAACATGCCTTTTACCATCCCCCCACCATCCCCCCCAATGGAATTTTAAAATCCTGCTGCCACTACTGCCTGTGGAGGGGGTGTGAGAGGGACTAAACGTGTTTTTCCTGTTAAGGCATAGAGCACTCTCCTTAGAAAGGATGATGATAGCAATTTCTATGAAACATGGGCTGGAGAGACAGACTAAACATAAATTACTTTAAAAGCATGAAAGATAAAGATGGCGGCTGGAAAGCAGGGACCAGCTTGAGCTCCCTGCCGAGTCCCTCCAAAAACCTATAGAAAATGGCTCTGAACCAATTCTAGAGTGGTGGAACCCACAGAACAGCGGAGGGAAGCAGGGCTCCAGCCCAGGACAGCCTGGATGGTCTCTGGGTGAGGTCTATCCCACACGGAGCTGGGAGCTGGGAGCTGGGAATGGAGTGGAGCAGAGCCCAGCATGAGCGGCGTGGATCAACCAGACCAGGAGCCGGGTGGAGCGGGCCCTGGTGCCCTGTGTCGGTGAGCTGCAGCAGTTGCCGGTCTTCTCAACCCACAAACACCAAAGACTGCGGAGAAAGTTAGTGGGAAAAGCTGCGGGAGTGGAACGAGTTCGCGGTTCAGCTTCCAGCCCCAGGGGCAGTGGAGGTGGGGCAGCTACAGCTGCTGTTGCTTCTGGCCCCAGGCCCACCTGGTGGGAGGAATTAAGTGGCGCATCAGAACAGGAGTCCACAGCCTGTTGAAGATCTAAGCCCAGTCTGGGTTGGGGGTTCTTGGGGAAGGAGTAGTGCCGGTGTGACAGAGCTAGCACCTCCCCCCCAAACGTGGAACATAGAACTCGTTAGTCTACAAGCAGTCATACCCCACTGAAAAACTCAAGGGTCAAGTTAGTTGGTTGGGAATATGGCCAGGCAGCGAAAGCACACCCAGATTCAATCTCAGACTTTGGATTCTTTCTTTGGTGACAAAGAAGACCAAAACATACAGCCTAAAGAAGACAACAAAGTCATAGAGCCTACAACAAAAGCCTCCAAGAAAAACATGAACTGGTCCCAGGCCATGGAAGAGCTCAAAAAGGATTTGGAAAAGCAAGTTAGAGAAGTAGAGGAAAAATTGGGAAGAGAAATGAGAAGGATGCGAGAAAACCATGAAAAACAAGTCAATGACTTGCTAACGGAGACCCAAAAAAATACTGAAAAATACACTGAAGAAAACAACACCTTAAAAAATAGATTAACTCAAATGGCAAAAGAGCTCCAAAAAGCCATTGAGGAGAAAAATGCCTTGAAAGGCAGAATTAGCCAAATGGAAAAGGAGGTCCAAAAGACCACTGAAGAAAATACTACTTTAAAAATTAGATTGGAGCAAGTGGAAGCTAGTGACTTGATGAGAAATGAAGATATTATAAAACAGAACCAAAGGACTGAAAAAATGGAAGACAATGTGAAATATCTCATTGGAAAAACCACTGACCTGGAAAATAGATCCAGGAGAGATAATTTAAAAATTATTGGACTACCTGAAAGCCATGATCAAAAAAAGAGCCTAGATATCATCTTTCAAGAAATTATCAAGGAGAACTGCCCTGATATTCTAGAGCCACGGGGCAAAATAGAAATTGAAAGAATCCATCTATCGCCTCCTCAAATAGATCCCAAAAAGAAATCTCCAAGGAATATTGTTGCCAAATTCCAGAGCTCCCAGATCAAGGAGAAAATACTGCAAGCAGCCAGAAAGAAACAATTTCAGTATTGTGGAAATCCAATCAGAATAACCCAAGATCTGGCAGCTTCTACATTAAGAGATCGAAGGGCTTGGAATATGATATTCCAGAGGTCAATGGAGCTAGGATTAAAACCTACAATCACCTACCCAGCAAAACTGAGTATCATGCTCCAAGGCAAAATATGGATTTTCAATAAAATAGAGGACTTTCAAGCTTTCTCAGTGAAAAGACCAGAACTGAATAGAAAATTTGACTTTCAAACACAAGAATCAAGAGAAGCATGAAAAGGTAATCAAGAAAAAGAACAAGAAAAAGGAATTGCAAGGGACTTACTAAGGGTGAACCATTTTGTTTACATTCCTACATGGAAAGATGATGTGTATGATACATGAGACGTCAGTATTAGGGTAGCTGAAGGAAATATGCATATATATATATGTATATGTTTATGTATATATAGGTGAATGTGTATGTATGTGTATATCTATGTGTGTGTGTGTGTGTGTGTGTATATATATATATATGTATATATATATATATATACATATAAGAGAGAGAGCAGACAGGGTGAGTTGAAGATGAAAGGAAGATATCTAAAAGAAATAAAATCAAATTAAGGGATGAGAGAGCAACATACTGAGAGAGAGAGATAGGGAGAGATAGAATGGGGTGGATTATCTCACATAGAGGTGGCAAGAGGAAGCAGTTCTGTGGGAGGAGGGGAGAGGGCAGGTGAGGGGGGAATGAGTGAACCTTGCTCTCATCAGATTTGGCCTGAGGAGGGAATACCATACATACTCAATTGGGTATCTTACCCCACAGGAAAGAAGAGGGAGGAAGATAAAAAATAAAATAAAAGGGGGGGGTGATGGAGGGGAGGGCAGATGGGGGCAGAAGGGCAGAGGTAATCAAAAACAAACACTTTGGAAAGGGGACAGGGTCAAGGGAGAAAATTCAATAAAGCGGGATGGGTTGGGAAGGAGCAAGATATAGTTAGTCTTTCACAACATGAATATTGTGGAAGGGTTATACATAATGATACACATGTGGCCTAGGTTGAATTGCTTGACTTCTTAGGGAGGGGTGGGGTGGGAAGGGAAGAGGGGAGAGAATTTGGAACTCAAAGTTTTAACAACAGATGTTCAAAAACAAAAAAACAGTTTTTGCATGCAACTAGAAAATAAGATACACAGGCAACGGGGTGTAGAAATTTATCTTGCCCTACAAGAAAGGAAGGGAAAAGGGGATGAGAGGGGAGAGGGGTGATAGAGGGGAGGGCTGACTGGGGAACAGGGCAATGAGAATATATGCCATCTTGGAGTGGGGGGGAGGGTAGAAATGGGGAGAAAATTTGTAATTCAAGCTATTGTGAAAATCAATGCTGAAAACTAAATATGTTAAATAAATAAATTTAAATTAAAAAAAAAAGCATGAAAGGTATATTACATAGAAGGAAGCTATCAAATGCCCTCCCCCCTCCAGTGTTTTATTATAGCAGTGTAAAACTTGGCATATATTTTGCATATGTACAATTAAAGCCTAACCTTTAAGTATTGGACTTATGTACTTACTGGAATTCTAATTCCATAAAAGAGTGGCATTGTATGTGACATCTGGAAGGGGTGTCAATGGTCACCTGATTCATCCCACAACTGATAGTGTAGGAATCCTTCCTATAACCTTTCCTAACTGGCCCACAGAGAAAAGATTTTCTCAGAAACAGGTTTTTGTCCTTTTGCTTCTCACTTAAAAATTTCCTTACTTGGAGATTAATAAGCAACATGCCTCGGTGTATTCTCTCGGGATACCACTCATTCTCGGGAGGCATGTGAGAGAGTATGCTTTCCTAGGGAGATTTCTTGTGTCTATGACCGTGTTGTTGAACTGTCCTGATGTCTGGGCATAAGTGACTCTATTAGAGAGCTGACCTACGATGATTTTGTGCATTTGACTTAAGCACCATCTCCCCCATAAGGCCTTTCCTGACACCATTTAACTTGTATTTACTTTGAATTTTTCTTTTATCTCAGGCAGCTAGGGGGCACAGTGGACAGAGTGCTGGGCCTGGAGTTAGGAAGACTCATCTTCCTGAGTTCAAATCCAGCCTCAGACACTTACTAGCTGTGTAACCCTGGGCAAATCACTTAACCTTGTTTGCCTCAGTTTCCTCTTCTGTAAAATGAGCTGGAGAAGGAAATGGTAAAACTACTCCAATATCTTTGCCAAGAAAACCCCCAATGAGGTCACGGAGAGTTGCACACGACTGAAAACAACTCAACAAATATATTGTATGTACTGATATGTGTACATGTCGTTAAGCAGGCACTGTTTCTTTTTCAGTCTTTGTCTTCCCAGTGCCTAGCAGTGTCTGCCACATAATAGATAATTAGCCAATGTTTCTTCGTTAACTTCATTACAGAATCTAAGAAAATGGCACAGTGTGGCAGCATTGCAGGGGAAATTAGAAAGAAGACATTGACCATATTCCACTTTTTTTCCAAGTAGAAGGAAAATATTCTTTCTCTCTGTTTCAGTATTTGTATTTAATTCCAGAGGGGGTAGGTGAGAGAATTCAATAAGTGGTAGTGAACCTCAAGGAGAAAGCGGGCATTAAAGCATGAAAAGCATGAAACAAGTGGTGAGGAAAATCTGAAGTCAAAGAAAAAAAAGGACAAAGATATATAGAGTGAGTGCCGGAGAAGACTATGAAAAAGGAAAATGCTCTTCATTTTTTATTTTCCAGCTCTGCTTAATACAACTTATCTACTCCAAAAGATAAGATACTGAGTTGACCCTGTCGGGATTTGGAATTATCATTCTTGGTAGTCTGTGTTTGCCAAAAAACTGGTTCAAGCCATTTATCCATTCACTCAAGCAAAACAGGCAGAGGGGCATCAGATTCTTCTTCTTTTTATCAGCATTGGGCGCTCTGGACCTGACAGGGGGAACAGATAGAGCTGATCAGGGTAGCGTCGTGGCAGTGGCATGTGATTTTGAGTCCTGCAACAGTGAATGGCTGAAAAGAGAGGCCATGGAAATGGCAGACATTTCTTTGCTCTGGTTTTGGAAATGTCTAAGAATTCTGCACGCAGTACCATGTAGGGAGGCCTATGCAATTTAAGGGGTGAATCTGACTGGCTTACTATCTTCCTGCTGATTAAGACCTGTGCCAAAATTTGGTTCATATAGAGTAGGCGAGTGAATCTTTATAAAAGTATAGAAACTTTGCATCTGTATCGGACTTTGGGGAGATTCTCAAAACAGACACACTGCTTAACGAAGAAATTAGAGACTCATTTGCAGAAATCAGAGATACTTGGAAATCAGTAAATATTATGAAAGCTGGGATGATATAACCCCTTTAAGAAATTTTCCAGTAGAAAATTCCAGTAGAATGTTAACTCCTTGCAGGTGGTGACTGTTTTGTTTTCATCTTTGCTATCTCTGCTCCCTGGCAGTGTCTTGTACAAAATCGGTGCTTAGTAAATATTTGTTGAATTGTTGAATAGAAGATATTTGTGACTGACAGATTATCTGCAAGATTGAAAGAGTGAGATAGAATGAGAGAGATAGAGAGACAGAGACAAGGTGAAATACAGAGATATAGAGAGACACAGAGAGATCATGAGCATATGAGAGAAAGCACATTCTGAACTGAAGAAATCTGCCTTTTGAAGCTAAGTTCTACCCCTAGAAAACTCATAAATAATGTATCATTATCAACAAAAGAAGACTTATAGGAATAACCACATTTGCTAACATTGTTGGCATAGGTTTTACATTTTACAAAGTGTTTAATCTTTAGGATATGTTGTTTGAATTTCACAACAACCACGTGAGGTAATCAATTTAATGATGTGGAAATTGTGGTCTGGAGAGCTTAAGTGTCCAAGGTCATATAGCTGGTAGAGTTGTTGTAGAATTTTGTGGTAGAATTTGCTACATCTCAAGTCTAGTATTCTTTCTACTATGTAAGACAGATTAGTCTATCTGGTAGTAAATATATGGACCCCACCCAATGTCATTAATTGATTCCATGAAAACAACATTTGGCGACCTCATGTCATGAGGATAGTGAAGTCCACGGGAGCAGCTCTGAGGAGAGCAGACCCAGAGCTGCCCTGGTGAGAATCGGGAAGCCAGCATTACCGCGGTTTGCAGCATTTTTCTGTGTTATGATCGATGGCGGTAATAATGGTGCAGGCCTTGGCAATGTTTTAAAGGGTTTTCCCCCTCATGGAGCTGTTCTAAAATAAAAACATGGCTCCTCACCTGCTAATGATAATAGCGAACATTTATGTGGTTCTTTATAAACATCCTCTCATTTGACCCTCCTGACAACGCTAAGAAGCAGGAGCTATTTTTAGTCTCCATTTTTACAGAAGGGAAAATTGAGGAAAGCAGAGGTTAAGTGGCTTGCCAAGGGTCACATGGCTAGTAAATGTCTGAGGCTGAATTTGAACTCAGGGTTACCTTTCTCCAATGCTCTATCCCTTGTACCACCTAGCTGCCTCTAAGTTCTGATCCCATTGGCATCAAATGAAAGTTAAAGGAAGAACAAAGAGGGAGGAGGATAGAGTTCAGTTTCTCCCCCATCTGAAAACAAAAGCAAACCCAAATCTAAACCCCAAATCAACCTAAGCCTTCAATGTCACCGACTCCAGAGTTTCTGCTTTGGATCAATAAAGGGCATTGCAGAGGCTCTCTCCTTTCTTTGGTGACTTAATCTTGGAATATTATCATTAAAATAACCCAGAGTGCATATAGAAATAGAGGGTTGTTTGCACACAGCAAAGGTATTTATGGTCTAAGGCTATTAGATGGCAAAACACCTGAAACAGGAGGATCCAGGAGAGAAGGTCCCAGCAGCCTAGAACGCTGCCATTTTTAACTTCCAAGCAAGGTATCCTGATGGTGCTTTGATAGGGTTATCTCAAAAGAAGTTTCAGAATGATAGTTGGAAGTTAGGAGACTTTTCCAAATGCAAAGAATGCCCAATAGCCTGAAACTCAGATAGAAAGAAACACAAACGTTTAAATTCACTTCATTTTTCTTCTCCCAGGGTTTCCTGCAGGGGAACTCCAAAAGCCTTTTTTCTGGGGAACGGGATATCCACGGTGAGTAAAGAAAAAAACCTTGCTTTTTTTAAAGGATAGAATAATATACCGATCACGAAAGAGAGGGTAAAATGAAAGAACAAAGCAAACGCATTTTAAATTCCATGAATATATTGCCTACTGAAATAATAATAATAATTGATATTTACAAAGATTTGACATTTATAAAACACTTAATATAAATGATTTTATTGGACTCTCATGCCAGTTCTGTGATGAATGTTATTGTCACCATTTTACAGATAAGAAAGTTGAGGCTGAGCAGTTAGGTGAATTGCCCAAGGTCATACATCTAATATTAATGTTGAAACTAGGTCTTCCTGGGTCTAAGTCCAGCATTATATCCATTCCTCCTCATAGCACCTAGGATGAAGAGAGGACTTCATATTTGGCCAAAAGGGGCATTTATATTTGATGCTGGTCACTAGGGTCGATTGTCTTAGAGCTAAATAAAAGAGCAAGGGGAAAAAGCAAGGATCTAGATAATGTTGGTGAGATTTAGCTATGATGTTTTAAATAGAGAGATAGTGTGGAATGGTGCATAGAGAGCTGGACTTGAAGTCTGGAAGACCCAGATCCTGCCCAAGGTACTTACTGGCTGTGTGACTTTGAATAAGTCACCTAATCTCTTGGAATTCCAGGCAACTCTCTAAAACGATGCATTTCAGAGAAATTGCCCATCAGCATTGGTCGAGGGAATCCATCCCTGGGAGCTCCCTATGCTGATGAAATCATAGGTCTAAAAATAATGTGTGCATGTGTGTGTGTGTGTGTGTGTGTGTATGTGTGTGTGTGTGATGATATTGCATATAGTTGGCTGAAACAACTCCTATTTCCATAGTGCCTATGGTTTTCGAAGCACTTTCTTTACAACATCACCGAGAGGGAGGGAGCGCAAGTATTATTATCAGCCCTTTAAAGAGCAGGTTGCCGAGGCTCAGAGAAAGTGTCAGTGTCAGAAGGGAGAGTTAAACTTAGGCTTCCTACCTTTTATCCATTCATTCAATCAACATTTATTAAGCACCTACTATGTGCTAGGCACCAAAGACTGGAGGCCATCTTCAGACACAATGACGAGGCAGACTTATTGGGTACCTTCCTCCATCTAGTTTTCCACTGGCTCCCTTGCCACTTTAGGGATTCCTCTTCCAGTCATTAGGTGACCTTCTGTTTTGTTTTTATTCAGTTATTTCAGTCATGTCCAGCTCTCTGTGACCTTATTTGGGGTTTCTCAGCAAAAGACACTGGAGTGGTTTTCCATCTCCTGCAGTTCATTTTTATAGATGAGGAAACTGAGACAAACAGGGTTAGGTGACTTGCCCAGGGTCACACAGCTAGCAAGTGTCTGAGGCAGGATTTAAACTCAGGTCTTCCTGACTTCAGGCCTAAAGCTCTATCCAGAGTCACCTAGCTGCCTGTGCTCTTGTTGTCCCTCCTCATTCCTCCCCATTGTAGTTTCCTGCCCAGGCCTGCTTCTCGTGGCCCATGACCTTAACCTTTCCTTCCTAATTCTGCCCCCCCCTTTCCAAATCCACCTGGATTTTTGTCCCATTTCATCTCAGCTGTCTTTAAGATGGAGGGCAGTCTGGTAATGTAATCCCTGAGGAGGTATTAATGACAACTCCTCCAAAAGCATTTGCATTTAAGCAAAGGAATCATGGACATTCTAAATATCAATGAAGAGCTGCAGATCTCCTTGTACCTTTTTAACACCAAGCCAGGACCTTTTGGAAGAAAAGCACTAGAAAGATATGTTATTTTCAGTCCCAGGACCAGCCTTGGAATTGGTAAAACACTGAATGCACTGTTCAAACCAGTTTTTAAAAGCTGCCAGTGGTACATTTAATGAGTTAGATTTTCTCTGCTGGAAATGAGTGATCCAGCCCCAGCCAGCAAGTCACTATGGAGGAGGTTGGTGAGTGTATTTAGATTTTAGAAACATGTTGTTTTTGTAACATCTATTGACTTCAAACATTTTCTGACTTTGTTCAGAAAAGGAGAATATGCATTTAACCTGGTGGAATATCTTTATTCTCAAATGTCATTTAATTTTATCTATTATAGCTATCTATTTAATTATATCTTTTGTGGTATCTATCCATATCTTCCTGTATCTGTTGTCCTTAAGCTCTTCTCAGAGAGGAGTTACACACAGGTGGAAGGATCTTCTTAATCCTACAGTGCCTCAGTTTCTTCATCTATAAGATAAGATTTGACTAAATAGCCCCTGAAGGCCTTTCCTGCTCTCCTGCTATCCTTGCTATCTTTCCTACTAGTTGCTCTAGAAACAGACCTGTTAGGGTATCCTCCTCCCCCACTCCCTCGCCCCTTCCAGAACAATTATTTCAGGGCCACTTTCTCTGCCTCTTCAATTCAGATAGCCTGTCACTCGTGTAGAGTCAGGACCCAATGAAGGAAAGACTATCTTTGGTGCAGAGACTAGAAAGAGCTCTAGACCAGGCCTTTGGAAGAGATACCCCTACTGCTGCTGCTAAAACCCTGCACTATGTAAAATTACACGATAGCTCCATGATTGAAATGCATAATTTTACCGTTATTCCTTTAATGAAGGTTTGCAGTGATGGAAAAACAGTAGGAAACATTTTATCAAATGCAAATTACCTTGCAGGAAGGAAGTCACAAAGGAAAGAATGGCCACCAAGGGAAAAAATTAAAGCAGAGCGCACTTCCTTGGGTACAGTTGAAGCAAACAATTAGTATGTTAAGGATCATTATGTCCTGTAATAACATGTTACTTCCAAAACTTTAGCTGCCTGCTCTTATGGGACAATGAGTACTGTCTGTATCCAAGGTTCTTTTGACGTCTGTGGTGGTGTGCCGGGAGTACACAGCAAAGTATGCTGGCATTCTAGACAACTTCAGCCCCTGATCTAAGGGACACATCTCATGAATCACGGTGTTAAGAGCAGGCTTCTTATTGTCCTCTCAGAAGGTTGGACAACCAAATAAAACAGTTAGAAGTAGATATAATCTGCCACTTGGAGGATGATTAAATCTCCATTTATGGCTTTCTAGTGCATTAGATGTGATTGTATATAATTTTTTTTGGCTTCTGCAAAGATGAAGGAAATAGTGTTAACACCTCCTTTTGAAAACTTAATGGAAATCTGTTTAATGCTTCACAGTCTGTGTCATGCATTTGCAGGCCTGTCTGTCACATAAGCCAGAGGAGACTGATTAGAGCTGACAACATAGAGATCCCTTTTAATCTTTGATCCTTGCTTTTTTGTGTGACTACATTAGGAGAACAATTTTATTTTTAATACTGTAGTGTCTTTCCAATGAGTTCTCAGCTAGAAAATAAATGGTGAGGTAAGTGGCAGGGCTCTTCCAATCCTGCTGATGGCTTAGATATTTAGACTGAAATGTATGTGAGTATATGCGTAAATGTGCATGTGTAGATGTATATGCATGTATTGGTGCATGTGTGTATGGGCATACATAGTGCTATGCGTTGTGCCATGCATATGGGCTTAAATGTTGTCTTACACTTTGGATTTCTCTTTCTGTTTCAGTGAGAAAAACACGACTAGTGTGAATTTTTTCTCCTATTTTGTGGGCTTGTCTTCAATGCGGTTGATTTGAAAGTTGGGAGTTATTTGGTATTTGGAATATGTTCCTGAGATTCGCCCTTCTAACTTTCTCTTCTTTACGTGTCTGTGTCACAGGTCTCTGAGTTATGGCGCTATAGGAGTCATTGTCGGCCATGAATTTACCCACGGATTTGACAACAATGGTAGGTAATGCTTTGTCTTCCAAAGTTTTCTCTTTTTTGGAGCAGTGTTGAAGGCGTGGGGGCTGATTGTGGCCCTTTGTGATCAGTGGTCAAATTCAGAGGACTCCTCGACAACCAGAGAGGAGTGGACATCTCCGGAACAGAAGTTATAGGAATTACTTCAGATTCAGTTTGTGTACGTTCTTTGTTGCCAGTCTGAAGGTCTCACCTAAGTATGGGATGTTGATTTTTAGATGTACATGCAGGAGGTAGAGTTCCCATCGGGACTTGCTGACCTCTGGGGACCAGGTTCTTTGTTTTAGATTATTTGCTTTCTTGGCATGGAAATTGAACTAAAACAAATGTAAAGGACCACGTTATCATAGTAATGTGTAATGTAGGATATAACTCACAATTCTTTACTGGGTTAGATGTTAGGGATTGGTAGTGTGTGGCATGACAACAGAGGGATAACAGCTCATAAATCTTCATCAGCCTTTTAAATACATAAACGTTATCTACCTGGCCTTTTGGTGAAAAATGTTCCTAAGTGTGTTGCTGGCCTTCCACTCCCCTCCTCTATTGAGGAAAAATAATCTTAACTAGAAATGGAATAAGGTGAGTTCTATGCCTTTTCTATATCCTAAGCAGCTAGGTCATGCAGTGGAGATGGTGCTAGGAGGACCTGAGCTCAAATCCAATCTCATGCACTTATTAGTTGTGTGATCCTGGGCAAGTCACTTAACCTTTGTCGACCTCAGTTTCTTCAAGTGGAAAATGAGAATAATAATGTCACCTGCTTGCAGGGTTGTTGTGACGATCAAATTCGACAATATTTCTCAAGTGCTTAGCAGGCTGCCCAGAACACAATGAGTGCTTAATAAAGGCTTGTTTCCTTCCTGCCTTCCTTCCTTCCTTCTCTCCCTCCTTCCCTCCCTCCCTCCCTCTTTTCCTCCCTCCTTCCTTCCTTCCTTTCTTCCTTCCCTCCTTCCTTCCTTCCTTCCTTCCTTCCTTCCTTCCTTTGTTCCTTCCTTTCTTCCAGTCTAGAAAGGCTCGAAATATTCCAGTTTTCTTTTTTCACAATGTAGAACTAAATAAGGAGGTAACCTAATATACCACAGTGGCTCTTTCAACAACAGCAATGAAAAATGTGTTGGGAACCCCCAGGGTAATTTAATATACTATTTTTAATACAGTACAGTAAAAAGTCCAGTGTCCTTGGATAATAAGAGTGTGTGGGGTGGGGTAGGGTAAGTTATAAGAAGACTGGAAAGGTAGAAAGATTGCAGTTCATGAAGTGTTTTAAATGCCAAACAGAAGACAAGGAGCCACTGAAGTTTGTTGAATAGTGAGGCTACATGTTATGGTCTGCACTTGGGGAAAAATCATGTTGACAGCAGGGTGGAGGATGGGCTGGAGTTGGGAGAGACTTGAGGCAGGGAGAGAAGCCAAGGAAAATGAACATTCAGAAAAGGTGAGTAGATTTAGCATCTAAGAGATCATTAGTGAGTTTGGAGAGAAAAATTTCAATTGAACGAGGGGGAGTAAGAGGGACTGTGGGAAAACTGAGTGTACTCTCTCTCTTCTACCAGCCATTGTGCTGGGGATGCAAAAAAAGAAAGAAATAGTTCTTGCTTTCAAGAAGCCTACCTTCTATTGTACGAAAAATGTATGTGTATAACTACATAAAAAATAAAAAATACATACATGGTAGATGACCACAATGATACTTAGCACAGTACCTGACACATAGTATGTGCTTAATACATGTTCATCGAAGACACTGGAAGTTAGAGGGAATCAAGGAAACCTTTATACAGAAAGTGGACATGGGAGATAGAGTGTTCTGTGTTAGAAAGAGTAGGAAGAGGAGTAATATATAAAACTAGAAAGGTAGATTGGGGCAGGGTTGTGAAGAGTTTCTTTTCATGTTAGCAATTTTACTTTATTTTAATATTCATTTTTTAAAATTTTTGAGTCCCAAATTCTCCCCCTCCCTCCACTTCTCCCATCCATTGAGAAGGAAAGCAATATGACATCAGTTTTATCTATGAAGTCATGCAAAACATATTTACACGTTAGTCATGTTGCAAAAAGGCAAGAAAAATAAAGTGAAAAAGAATGTTTCCACATACACTTAGAGGTCATTGGTTCTATCTCTGGAGGGGGGTGACATTTTCTGTCATGAGTCCTTTGGAATTGTCCAGGATCACTGTATCAATTAGAGTAGTTAAGTCTTTCCACAGCTGATTGTTGTTACAATGTTGCTGTTACTATGTACAAGGTTCTCCTGATTCTGCTTGCTTCATGTTGCATCAGTTCATATAAACCTTCCCAGGTTTTTCTGAAAGCAACAAGTGCAGTAGTCTTCAATGTGAAGAATTTCAAAAGCTAAACAGAGGAGTTTTACACTTTAACTTAGAGAGCTTAGTGAACCAGTGGATTTGATTGAGTAAGGGAGCGATACTCTATTTAAAGGATGTCTTACAGTGGGGAGAGTCAATTAGGAGGTCACTGCAATAGGTCTGGTGAGAGGTGGTGAAGACATTGGGGCTGTGTATATAGTGAGAAAATAATGTATAGAGAGAGGTTATAGTGGTATAAATGAGAAGATTTCATAATCAATTGGATATATGAGGAAGGGAGAATCAAGAGTCAGGGCTGACACTGAGATTATGATCCTGGGAGACCAGAAGAATGTTGGTATCCCCAACAGAAATAGGAGCATTTGGAAGATTCTTGGGATTGGGGAGAAAGGTAATGAGATCTGTTTTGGACATGTTGAGTATAAGATCATAGAATGAATGCTTCAGAACTATAAGGGATCTTGAAGGTCATCAAGTCCAACCCCTTCATTTGTATAGGGGGAAACTGAGGCCCAGAGAGATCACGTGACTAGTGGCTCGCTCAGTGTCACATGGCCAGTGAGTATTTGAGGTCACATTTGAATTCAGGTCTTCTTGACTCTAAGTTTAACACTCTAGCCACTACACCATGCTGATGAGTTTGGAATATTCATGGGATCCCTAGTCTGAAGTGTTCAATAGATAGTAAAATGACTTGTACAATTTATATATAATAAATAGCAGAATTGGGATTTGAACCCATGCATGTCTTGTGGATCCAAATCTAGTGATCTTCCTAATACACAATGCTGCTAATCTGTTCTTGTTCTTCCTTCATTTTCAAAGAGGACCAATGGCATCTAGAGTATGTATCATTTCATCTCAGTAGTGCACAAATGTATGAGGTGGCGTGAACAATAAATTGTTAGTCTTAGAGGTGAAATAGCTCAGATCTTGATTTCTCACACTCCTTTTTGGCAGTGACTCAAGTACATAGTCCCCAAAAGGTCACCCACATGAGACATTGGTTATTTATTGACCCAGTTTGTTGACCTAACCAAGGGGGTTGGTAACAATCCCCTTGCAACTGGCATTAGTCCCTCTTCTTGGCGACCTGCCTCAACCCTTTTCTGTCCCCTACCTAATCCTTTCATAGCTCTCTCTGTCTTCTTAGGTGATAATCATTCAATGAGAAAAACTCATTGAGGTAATGTGCTAATGGGGGAAGGCCCTAGATGTTTCTCAGACTTTTCCTCTGCTATAACAGGTCACTCCTAAAGGCAATAATTATTATTTGGTCTCTCTATTATATAATAACTCATCTAGAGTAAGTAAAATGAGAAAATGAATAAAGCAGTATAAATGAAGTTCCTGCAAAATCTCTCTGATATTAACTTATATATATATAGAGAGTAGTATATCATGACTCTTTTTTATTTGAAAAATTTGATAAAAGTAGCTTTTTTACATTATTAACCTCTGGTCTACCATAAAGGACTTTAAAGACCATTCTGGTCCAAATGTCTTATTTTATATATGTGGAAATTGAAGCTCAGAGGCACAATTGTAAGGCTCTGGTTAGTGGAAGATTTGGAATCAGAACTCAGGACTTCTAGTCTAGCACACTTTCCAGCTGGTATTCTTCTAGGAGCCCTGTAATCCTTCACATCCTGTCTTCAGATCAATATATTTTGCTTGTATGGAGAACATGCTTTCTCATTAATGTTACTTAATGTTTTTTGCTTCTCTTCCAGATTGTCCTTCATTTCTGTGTATTTGTTTTCCAGTCAGTTATCTTCTTTTTGCTTCTTAGTGAGACTGGCCACCATGGATTCAAGTTTTCTGTTCTGCCAATTATATGTTCTGTGCAGGCCATAAATTCCATTTTAATAGTTCTTATTTCTCTTTGAGATCATCCAGGAATGTCCCTCTCTGATTCTGGGTTCTCTTAGAAAGTCACCGAGTTTTCTGCCTGATTGGGTGTTATTTCATTTTTCTTTCTTTTGTGAAACTTATCCATAGATTCCTAAACTCTTTTACCTGTCTAGAGGTCATATTTCCTTTTGCTATTTCTGTCTTCCCTGCTGGTTTATCTGTTTATTTTGCTCAATGTTTTTAATTGAGTTCCCTTCTTCCTAAGATGCTTGGTAATTTCAGTCTTTTCCCTTTATTTTCACCTAATATTTACTTTCTGACTCCCTTTCCTTTGATAGTGGTTCCTCTAGGGCCTGGCATCACAAAGAGTCTCAGCCTTCCACTATGTTGGTCAACTAACAGTTCACCAATCTAGGTTTCTGTGCTAGATAGCTTTTGCAGAGTGGGAGGACAGAACTGCCTGGATGCTGGACACTTTCCCCCAGGGTTATTGGAGTGCCACACAGCCACACACAGACATATCTTGTCCTGTTTCTTCTTTTCCTCTATCCTCTGGCCAAATTCTGATGTGACACACAGCATTGCCATGCTGCTATCATGCCCTGAGCAAATTTCTCCTGTTTATATTGCTAAAGCACTTGGAGAAAGGGAGGGGAAGGTCAGGGAATAGAGTTTAGTTCTGTTGCAAGTGAGTGGTTATATGTCTTTGCTGCTGGTGGCAGAGGGTGTACTACTGAGCACATTCATACTTAGAGGTTAGTTTTTTCTTGAGTTTTTACATTGTTTGGGTTCTTGGTATCCTAAATTGTAGAGATGACGGGCATTGCTTTATTCCTTGTGCATAATTCCTATTTTGGAGAGGTTTGAGAGATCAGGAGGCTTGGAGGAAATGCCTAGTACTCTGTCTTGTTGATTACAAGGCTTCTAGTGCACTTTTCATTATAAGATACTAAAGAGACTGTAATAATGGGAATGCCACTTCACAGTGTCTTCTGTGTGGTAAACACTCAGTAAGTATTTGTTGATTGAATCATTCAATTTCCATTGTGGCTATAAGAAGGATGTTGTCTTCAATTCAGTCCAAGAGGGAAGAAATTTGGAGGCAAGATAGTTGTTGTGGATACCTTATTTGTGGTATCCAGCTTTATCTCAAGCATTTTGAATGACTCAAGTTAACACAAATATTTAGAGGACATATTTGTTCTTTATGTCATTAAATCTAAACCATTAAACATCCATTTGTTTTCAATAGGGAACCTGAATCTACTTTAGATGCATTAAGATTTTGATTTTTTTTCCAAATGGGGAAAGGATGAAGAGTTTATAAGTGGAATGAACAAGTATAGGACATACATTTTTCTTCCACTTAATTTTATAGATTTCGCTCTAGGTCTATGCCTTACAGTGACCTCCCTTATCTAAGTAGGACAGATGGCCCTTCAATCCCCACTGGTTACTGGGATGGGGTATATAATGGAAGCTCAATGTGCCTCCCAGTTCCTGGAGACTAGAAGAAACATTACTGTAGATAAGAATTATGATGTGCTTATGCCTGGTACATATTAGGTACTTAAGAATTCCTTCTTCCCTCCCTCTTTTTTTCCTCCCTCTCTTCTTCCCTCCTTTCCTCCCTCTCTTCTTTCCTTCCTTCCCTCCCTCCTTCCCTCCTTCCCTCCCTCCCTCCCTCCTCCCTTCCTTCCTTCCTTCCTTCCTTCCTTCCCTCTCTCCCTCCTTCCTTCCTTCCTCCCTTCCTCCCTCTCTTCCTCTCTCTCTTCCTTCCTTCCTTCCTTCCTTCCTCTCTTCCTTCCTTCCTTCCTTTCTTCCTTCTTTCCTTCCTCCCTCTCTTTCTCCTTCCCTTCCTTCCTTCCTTCCTTCCTTCCTTCCTTCCTTCCCTCTCTCCCTCCTTCCTTCCTCCCTCTCTTCCTCTCTCTCTTCCTTCCTTCCTCTCTTCCTTCCTTCCTCTCTTCCTTCCTTCCTTCCTCCCTCTCTTTCTCCCTCCCTCCCTTCCTCCCTTCCTTCCTTCCTTCCTTCCCTCTCTCCCTCCTTCCTTCCTCCCTCTCTTCCTCTCTCTCTTCCTTCCTTCCTCTCTTCCTTCCTTCCTCTCTTCCTTCCTTCCTTCCTCCCTCTCTTTCTCCCTCCCTCCCTTCCTCCCTTCCTTCCTTCCTTCCTTCCTTCCTTCCTTCCTTCCTTCCTCCCTCCCTCCCTCTCTTTCTCCTTCCCTCCCTCCCTCCTTTCCTCCCTCCCTCCCTTCCTTCCTTCCTCCCTCCTTCCCTCCCTCTTTCCCTCCCTTCCTTCCTTCCTTCCTTCCTTCCTTCCTTCCCTCCCTCCTTCCCTCCCTTCCTTCTTTCCTTTCTTCCTCCCTCCTTCCCTCCTTCCTTCCTTCCTTTCTTCCCTCCCTCCCTTCCTTCCCTCCCTTCCTTCCTTCCTTCCTTCCTTCCTTCCTTCCTTCCTTCCTTCCTTCCTTCCTTCCTTCCTTCCTTCCTCCCTCCCTCCCTTCCTTCCTCCCTTCCTCCCTCTCTTCCTCTCTCTCTTCCTCCCTCCCTCCCTTCCTTGCTTCCTTGCTTCCTTCCTTCCTTCCCTCCCTCCTTCCCTCCCTTCCTCCCTTCCTTCCTCTTTCCTTCCATCCATCACACAAAGGCTGATCCTCACAAGAGTTCCTTGAGGTAGAACACTGTGAGTATTACTAATATTTGGGGCAAATGAAGTTGAGGAAACTGACATCGGGAGATCAAATGTCACATAATTATTATGTAGGAGAAGTAAGATATGAGGCCAGGTCCTCTGCCCTCCTGATCTGTACTTTCCCTGTTTTTCTTCTTGGCTTCTACATCCATTTGAAGAGAGGAAAAAAATTAAAAAACATTCAACTTCCTCTACAATCTGCCACATTTTTTCCCAACTTAAATCCAACATTGGAGAGAAATAAACGGGCTGCCTTCAGGAACTTGGCTACATGGAATTGTTTGCTAGAGGCATCTCTCCCTAGGCACACATTTTGCAAGCAAACGGAGGGCCCTGGGCCACCATACTGCTGACCTTGCTTTGTGCCTGTCTCTGGCTATTCCCACTCTGGGACATGTCTGCCAAGGTTATGCAAGCTCAGTTGTTCTGGGTAACTAAATCACAGCTTTCCATAAATCAGGAAAGGGGTGGGCGGGGGGAGAGGGGGTGATGGGAGGTAGGTTAGGAATAGGTCACAAGGAACAGAGAAGAAATTAGCTTTATTATGTAACAACCAAATTCTCTACCTTTTTTCTAAATTAGGCAGAAAATATGATAAGAATGGAAACCTCGATCCTTGGTGGTCTATGGACTCTGAAGAAAAGTTTAAAGAGAAAACAAAATGTATGGTTAACCAATATAGCAGCTATTATTGGAAGAAAGCTGGATTAAATGTAAGTAAAGTTGTGGAGCTCCCAAATCCAGGTGATTTCTCCTACGTGTAATTCCCCCATTTTGGATGACAGTCGATCATATGATGAACCTGTTGTTTATTTGATATTTTATTGGTATTTTATCATCTACCTCTCAGGGTCAGGCAGTCATTATAAAGTACTTAACACAGTGCCTGGCACGTAGTAAGTCCCATATGAATGTTAGCTACTAGTGAGAGTAGTGGGAAGTAGACAATCCCCAAACGCAGGTAATTAACGGTTTTAACATTTGCTAGCAAATCATGTGGTATGGGAACTGAACCTGTGATTCATTTAATGTAGAGAAATCCTTAGTGAAGAAGCTCCTTCTTTCAATATAGGTACCTTTTTTGCAACTTACATATATATATATATATATACATGTTTGTGTGTATGTGTATTTACAGAGAACTATTCTTTTTTAAATTTTCAGTTAATAAGGATTTCTTTTCTTTTTATATCTCCTTCATTGTAGAAGAAAAAGAAAATCCCTTTAAACAAATATATATAGTCAAGTAAAACAAATTCTGTTAGACTTGTGCAAAAATATGGACCAAGAAGTTTCTTAGATTACTGAGAGATTAAGTGATTTACCCAGAATCACACAGTCAGTATATGTTCGAGGCAGGATTTGAACTCTGTCCCAGAGCCAAGAGCAGCTCTTTATTCACTGTGCCCGGGTGCTTCTTTTACTAACATATAATTTATGATTATAATTTATGAAAATTTCCCTCCAAATTACCAGTATACATTTACAAATAATACCTCACTAATTTGGATTATCAGTGAATCAAGGAGCTTACCAGTAGTATAGCCTTTAAAAAAAGGAAATAGTTTTTATTGTTTTCAAATATATCTTTAACCTAGGCTAACAGTTAAGGAACATTCAAAATAAACACATTCACTGCTCGTGTGTAAAAGGTGCTGCTACATCATAAGATGTTTCAGGTTTCTTAAGTAGGTTATAAACGTTAGCAATCTCATTTACACAATTAAATTGCTTATCAAATCCATATTCCAGAGGTCAACCACAGGCTCGTTCTTGTGAATCACCATGAATTCTAAATGAATGGCGTTCAAAACAATGAAGTTTTCGTAGATACTTTACATGTCCTAAAAATCAAAATAGAGGCAGCAACTTGACCCCAAACTCTGGAAGACTCCTTGAGACTCTGTTTTCTAATCTGTGTCACAGGGGTAATCGTACCTCTTATGACTACTTCATAGAGTTGTTGTGCAGATCCAATAAAACCCTTTGATAACATTAAAGTGCTAAATGAAACATTGATGATGGTGCCAGCACTGATAGTAATGGCTATGATGAGGGGCAACATAGTACAGGGGAGAGAGTACTGACTTTGGAGGCAGGAGGCCTCAGGTCACATTTTCCCTCTCTTACTCCCTCTCACTGAGGGTAGGCAGGCAGTCATATATTTGTATATTAAGGTTAGAACTTGGATTAATCTGGTTCCTTTGGACTCAGATTTATGCTCCTCACTTTTAGGCGCTCAGCCTTAGGCTTCATTTTCCTCTTCTGTACAATGAGGGGTTTGGAAAAGATGGCCTTTCTAGTTCTAAATCTATGATCTTATGATTATAGAAACCCCAATTTATTGCAAAAGGGGAACATAATTGGCAGGTAGGGATGGTTTTTCATTTTTTTCTAAGTAGTCCCCTGATGTATCCCAACTATGTGACTATAAGTCTGGAAATAAGAAGTTTACTTTTCATTACACCTTTTTGCTCTATCTGCCCTCTGGGAAATATGTTAATGGGAAAGTAGAAGGTAAATGAGAGAATAAAGAAGCTTGGAAAAGTCTACAGACTGGTTGATCTACAGGTAAACAATATAAAACTGATTGTGGAGTTGTCAATCACAACTCAGAAACAAGGACAGCAGAGTGGTCAATTATTCACCAAAATTGTTTCACACGGAGCAGAATATTAAAGCTAATAATTTCTATCTGTGACATGTTTCTTTGTTATCTGTCTACCTTGTAATCCCTTTCCTACACAGTTGAAAATCTTAGAGACACTGGTTGGGTTGGTGAAGTTACAGCATAATGTTATATACTGCAAATGTTGTGGGGAAGGGGACAGAAATGTATGGAACAGGCAGGTAAGTGGTGCAATAGAACACCAGGCCTGGAGTCAAGAAGACCTGAGTTCAAATCTGGCCTCAGACACTAGTGGTGTGATCCTGGGCAAGTCACTTAACCCTGTTTGCCTCAGTTTTCTCATCTGCAAAATGAACTGGAGAAGGAAATGGCAGACTGCTCCAGTATCTTTGCCAAGAAAACCCCAAAAGGGGTGATGAAGAGTCAGACACAACTGAAAACAGCAATGATCATCTATAATTTACTTGACAGCATGAGAATGCTTTTATAAGAATACAATCCATATTCTCAAAGAAATACATTTTGTTTTCTACCAGTGGTCGCATGTGTCTATACCCATGGTGTTATTAGGAAGTGGAAGGAAAAAGCCTAAGACAGGAGCTTTTATGTAGAGAATCTAAAGCTATTTACCATCCCAAACTTTTCATATTATAAAATTTTATCTTATATTGTGAATGGAAATTTATCCTATTTTCAGAAGACTCTCAGCAAAGTTGAGAGTGGGTGCTAATATGACAGAATCAGATTCCAGAAAAATTCTGAGATGCTGGAATGATGAATTGAATCCAACTGGATGAGCTTCCATAGAAATAAATGCAAATTCCTGCACTTAGATTTAAAAAGATCATCTGCTGCAGAAGTAAACGATGGGGTCATAGTTATATGGCTAAATTGCAGTTCATATGAAAAAAAGGTCTGTAAGCTCACAGTTGTGTGACAGGACTAGCATGCACACGAGTACACACACACATGCAAAGCTCGTGGGATTTTAGGGCAGTTATTGAGCGGGATGGTGTCCAGAGCGAGACGGGTAATAGTCTGACAATATCCTGTCTTTATCAGACCTTCAGCAGTTCTAGATACATGGACAAAGGATGACTTACCCAAAGACTGGCAACGAGGATGGTTTGGATTCTTGAAACCGTGCTAGAAAAGGGCCAGAAATGTTGAGACCAGAGAAGAAAATACTGAAGGGGGGCATAATTATGGCCTTCTGGTATTGGAAGGGTTGTCTCACAGAAGACAGATTATACCCATTCTGCTTGGCAGAGGGCATTAGTAGGAGCAGTTACTGGAAGTTACAAAGTTATAGGGACAGCAAGGTGGGTAGGGCCTTGAGCCTAGAGTGAGGAAGATCTATGTTCAAACCTGACCTCAGACACTTTCTGGCTGTGTGGCCCTGGGCTGAAGCTGCTTAACCTCTATTTGTCTCAGTTCCTCTACCGTAAAATGGGGATGATAACATTGTTGTGAGATAATATTTGTAAAGCTCTTCGCACAGTGCCTGACACAGAGCAGACACTTAATAATGTTTATTTCCTTCCTTATGGGAAGACACATTTTTACTTAATATAGGAAAAGGACTGTTCTGCAATCAGAGCAGTAAAATACAAAAAGAGCTGCCTGTTCCAGGAGTGAGTTTTCCATTACTGGAGGGTTTTCAGGCATGGGCTGGATGCCACTTATTGAAATTTTGTTGAGAATGTACCAGATAATCTCCAGGGTCAGCCATAACTTGGAGAGTCTGTGAGTTCAAAAGGTGTTTGTGTTTTCCTGGCAAGGATGAGGTGAGGGTGGGTCGAGGTTGGGACTGACAGTACTTTAGAAAGAAACAAAAAAGATCAGCCTATGGAAAGAAATAAAGTTATTTCTCCCTCCCCTGCATTTGGTGTTCAGCATTTATGGAGCACTAGCAATTTGTGTAGAGGCAATGTGGTATAGTGGAAAGATACAACTCTAGAGTCAGAAGGCACAAGTTCAAATTCTGGCCCTGATGCTTGCTATTAGGTGACCTTGAACAGATCTCTTCCTTTCTTTGACTTTAGTTTCTCTAATGTGTAAAATGAAGGGTATTCGACTTCATGGATGTTTCCTCTCCCTTCTCCTTCCACTCCTCTTCCCTCCCCCCCCCCACCACCCCAACCTAGTCCCTTAGCCCATAGCCACAGATTATACTTCACCTGAAGAGTCATCGTGCAGATAGATGTTTTTGGTCCCAGAGGGGAGAAAATGAAAGTATTTGTGGCTGACGCAGCACAAATTCGTCTTTGCAGCGGCAAAGCTAACTGAAATGATATAGATCTTCATTTTTGCATGATGAGTTTAGGATTTAGATTCAGTTGATTTTGTTAGACTCTATATGGGTTTCTGTTTCAGGAGCCTAGCCTTAGAGTATCTTTGACTTGAAAAAATTTCAAAATGTTTTGATCCAGGCTAATTTAATGTTCTAATAAACAACTTTCTATGATTATGGCTAGGAACAAAATCTTACTGGTATTAAAAGGGGAGCTAGGCACACGCGTGATTGATTTCCACGGATGTCTGCAACTTCGGGTTAGCACAGTTGACAGTTTCATCCACAGGTAGCACAGCGCCTGGCACATTGCACACACTTATTTATTGGATTATCTAAGAATTGTCAGCAGACAATCACAGCTTCATGAGGGGTTTAGTACAAGTTGCACAATGCATGTGGAACCCTAAGCCGAGCGGAGTTCACAATCCATACAGAAGTTTGCACATTTATGACGGTCCCACAAAGGAAGGAGGAGAAAACAGAAATCTCCTCCTAAAGAGATTTGGCATGGGAGGAGAAAGGTGCGGTAAAGTTGGGAAAAGAACAAGACCCCTCCTAAAAGAGAGGAGCCGGGTGATGGTAAAAGCAGCATTCTTTTCTCTTGGGAGCTGCTAGACCATGAAGATAGGAGGGTCTGCTTCTCTACAAGGGTCCCAGCTGCACAAACAGTTTCTCAGCCTGGCACAGACTGACTGGTGCCTGTCTTGACTTCCAGTGACACACATGGAGTGCAGCTCGGGGTGCAAACAACGCATTATGTCAGCTCGGGGAGGGGTGTTCGTTCTTGACTCATTCAGGGCCTCCTGCACACTCTGGGTCTGGTGTTTCAGGAAAATATGGCAATTCAAGAAGACGGGTTAAGTTGGATTCAGGGCAATGGAGTTAATCGAATAGAGAGCTGAGAGGTACTGTGGAATGCTGGGTAGAACTGCCCGTGCTGGTTGGTAGTGGAGTCAGGATGATGCGGCTTCAACGTCTGCCTCAGACTTTATGACTATATTATTACTGTCATCATGACCGTGGGCAAACCAACTAACCTCTCTGAGCCTCAGTTTCTCCATCTGTAAAAGGGAGCTAATAATAGCACCTAATAATCGTAGGATTATTGTTAGAATTAAATGAGGGAACAGATGCAAAGACCTTAAAAGACCCTATCAATGTGAGCTGTGTTGGAAGGGTTCTAGTTAATTCCCTCATTTTACATATGAGGAAACTGAAACCCAGAGGTGATAGGACTTCACCCATTTACTGAGCTAATAAGCAGTAGATCTGGGACTTCAGTTCTAAGGCTTTCTGGCTTCCTGGGTTCTTTCCACATTGCCAAGTTACTTCCTCCTTTAAGTTCTGGAAGAAAAGTTAATGGAGGTTAAAGGTTGGTAACCTCTGCAAGCTATCATCTCTGTATGCTTTGTTAATTTGTGGAAAACAATGCATGCCCACATTCAGAATGCTGTTTGGCTGATCAGCCATAATGAGAGAATAATCAGTTTTATTGATACTCTCTTTTCCCTAAAGTCTGAGCCACTGCTGTTTGGTTACATTTTATTTTAGCCTATTTTATCCTACAAAATTGGCATGAAGGAGAGATTGGGGTGGGGGTGGGGACAAGGCAGTAGCTAAGAAGACATAAATTATTACACTGAAGAGTACCTTTCAAGGCTTAGTTTGCAATCACAAAATATATGATGGCTTACTTTGATTTATTAGACATAATTTTCCCTTTAAAACATGCCTACCGTGGTGTTTGCTTTAATATATTGTGCCTTAGCTTGAATGAGAGTTGACTGTGAAGCTGTCTAATGGGATCCTTTTTTCCCCTTTCCTGTTTTCTAGGTGAAAGGGAAGAGGACATTGGGAGAAAATATTGCAGATAATGGAGGTTTGCGAGAAGCTTTTAGGGTATGTATTACTGTGTTTTCCATGATGTTTTAAAAAGTAGCATATGAAATTTATACAGGTGTGTATATGTACCTTTATATATATTCTGAAGATGGTTGCCATAAAGAAAATTTATTGGATTGTATTTTCTTACTGACTTCCATTATAAAATGGATATATATGTATATATGTGTGTATGCATATACATATCTCTTTCTCTCTATATAGTCTTGGCTTCTGGTACAAAAGCACAATTAAGAATGTTATATATTTAATGGATAAGTTAGAATTTCCAGGTAGCACATTCGTGGTAACATTAAAAGTATAGTTAAATATTGTTCCTGTATGAAAGTCTGCCACAATGTCACACTGTATCATGGAGGTGACCCTGGATTCTCAAGGGCCTCTATTTCCTTGTGCTAGCAGGTTGCAATCTCTGTAACATTCTTCCAAGCTGGAAGGACTTCAAGTAGGAGGCTAGAGAAGGTCTATATGTCTCTTGTCAGAGCTAACTGTCAGAGTCTAGATAATTTTAGAGATATTCATCACTAGAAAGTTGTCCCTCCCCAGTAAAACATTTTTTCCTGCATAGTGATACGTGAAAGAATTTCTACTAAAGTATTAAGGGGCTGTGATCTGTATGGGAGTAGTATGGGAATAACCACATTAATGAAATAAAATAGAAGTAAATAGAAGATATAGGGATGGGGGCTGGAACTGTAAATTCATTGGCATAGGGCACTCCCAGGTGAGGGAATGCCTTCTATCATTTCAGATTGGTACCTTCTCTACTATTCAAAGTCTCAGAGAGTAACCTAGAGCACTGACAAGTTAAGTGACTTGCCCAGGGTCACACAGCATATATATGTATATATATTATATTTGTATATATATATAAATTTATGTCATATATGTATATATGTCAGAATAGGACTTAAACTCAAGCCTTTCTGGCTTCAAGTTTAGCTCTCTATCCACTAATCCAAACTGTTTCACTAATAGTGTTGTATTGCATTAAATACTTTTACCTGGGGATAAATATGCATGAGGGGATGTATTTCTTTATCTAGTTATATTTTTTCTCATTTAAAATTCCCATGCTCATAGCCTAAAAGTCACGATGGTTCATTTGTGTTTAGCTTTTTGTTCCCTGGTAGGAACAATTCTAATGATTTAGTTATTTAATTTTTAGTCCAGAGCTATGATTTCATCTTTGTAGAGGACTCATGCACAATTTAGAAACTCCCTCTGCTCATAAAATCAACTACAGTTAAGTGACTTGTTCAAGGTCATATAGCTAATATATCAGAGACAAGGCTTGAATCCAGGCCTTCCTGACTCCAAGGTCATTTTTATATCTACCGCCCAACTCCTCTAATTGCTTAAATAACAACTTTTCTTTATAGTTGTTTAGCCCTTTATAGTGTGTTCATTCTGTTGATTTGGTATCCTTTGTAAGTTTGCTAGTGATCCTTGATTCCTTGGTGAGCTTCACCATTGACTAACATTTCCATGAGCCCCCCTCCATTAAATGCCTCAAAATATATTATATTATATATCATTATATTATGTGTTGTATTATTATATCTCCCACTATTACCTGTGTTACCTTGGACAAGTCGCCTAAGACCAGATTATGTCTAAAGTCCCTTTCAGCTTTAGTTCTATAGCTTTCTGGTCCTGGAATTACTAGCAAAAATAACAAACATCGCTCTATTTTTTCCCTCTAGGCCTATAGGAAATGGGTAAATGATAAGAGGCAAGGAGTGGAAGAGGATCTCCTACCAGGCGTTAAATTCACCAACAATCAACTCTTCTTTCTGAGCTACGCTCATGTGAGTAGCATCGTAAAGAGGGCTTTAAATATGGAATGTGTGGCTTAGGCTTGTTCTCTTAACTAAAATTCTAAAAAAAATTAAATGAGATAAATTCCAAGCTTCCACTAGCTAATTACAAGACACAAAAGAGAGTTTCAGTGTTTGATTTCCTTAACTTCTTTTGCAGCATTACAAACTACTCTGGACTGCAGCGGCTGTTGCTGCCACACAGGCTCTGTCTGTAGTCCTGAACCCCAATATTGGGGACACCAGTGGAGCGGCTGGGTGGTGCAGGGGATACAACGCAGGGCCTGGAGTCAGGAATACTCTTCCTGAGTTCAAATCTGGCCTCAGGCACTAACTAGCTCTGTGACCCTGGGCAAATCACTTAACCCTTTTGCCTCAGTTTCCCAATCTGTAAAATGAGCTGGAGAAGGAAATGGCAACCCCCTCTAGTACCTTTGCCAAGAAAACACCAAATAGGGTCACAAAGAGTCAGACCATGATTGAAACAACTGAACAATAGTGCCAGGTGCTTTATGTGCTTTCTTGTAATAGCTTTATGTTTCCTACTACCTTGTTTTTGATATTTGCATAGTGTATCTTTCTGGAAAGAGCTCAGCAAGTTGTGTAGGCTTTGCTTCTTATATGTCTTTTTTTCTTTAACATTTAAATTTTGTTTATTTATTTTTTCCCTCAATACCGCTTATATTTCACTAGGCCCTCTCCTAGCTTTTTGGGAAAGGTTTCTCTATGTTACTTGAGTCCTGACAAAACAAACCAACCCTTAGTGGAACCTGATATCTGTGGGAGCAGAGTTCTGTCATAGTTTGTTTCTGACCCTTGCCATGTGAATTAGTTTGTCCTGACACTTGAAGGGGACAATGACTTTTGTGTGTTAATAGGAGTGAAATTTTATTGAAGGTTTGTGTGTGTGTGTGTGTGTGTGTGTGTGTGTGTTGGGGAGACCATGAAGCAGCTTCAGAATGGTTCAGTTTAAAAGAAGGTGGAGGCTGTGATGTGGATAGGCCTTGTACTAGCCAATCTCCAGGCTTCTTTGTGAGTCATTTTTCCGAGGTTCTACCTGTGTCCATGATCATAGAATTATATAATTTCCAAACTAGAAGGGACCCCAGAGACTATTTGTATTCATACTTATATAAAAATCCTTCTCTACTGCCACATCATGTTCTCCAACAAAGGAGGACCCATTACTGAAAAAGGAATCTTATTTAACTTCTGGAGATTTTTCCTTCCATTGTACCTCAAGCTGTCTCCCTGAAGCTTATACCTCCTGCTTACATTTCTGCTTTCTGGAGACAAGAAGATTAAACCTAATTACTCTTCCATATGACAAATCTTCAAACATAGAATACTGCCACCACATGCCCTTGAGTCTTCTCTTCTCTGGGCTAAAAATTCTACAGTTTCTTAACTGTAGAATATGTAGAACTGTAGCCCCAAATATAATGAACCATGAGATTATAGACAGCAATATGTATCTGAAGCAGAACCTGTCGTAATTAGTACTTTATGAAGCAGTCATATGAAAAAAGACATTTTCTCAATCTTCAACTTCCTTGACTCCTCCATTTATTCAACACTCTAGATGTCTCCTTTTTCATTTCATGACCCTTTAAAGTCTAACTCTCTTTATATCTTCCTGACTATTCTTTCTTTGTCTCTTTTGCAGGCCTTCTCTTCATCCTCTTGCCCCTTAGCCCTGGCTTTCTCATAGGGGTGTGATGCTTAGCCCTCACGTCAAATAGTACTTTCTACAGGAGGCTGTTCCTGGTCTTCTAACTGTTAGTGCCTTCTCTTGTAAGATTACTTTCCATCTACTCTGATACATCTTATAATTACCTGATTAGTTATTCTCTTCCCCTCAGAAAACGAGCTCTTAAAGGAAGGAGTTGTATTGGACTTTCTTTGTATTCCCCAGCACTCAGCATGGTGCCTGACATGTAGTGAGCGCTTAATAAATGCTTGTTGACTATGGAAGTTTTGGATCAGAAATAGGCCGAAATGGAAAAAAAGCAAAGTTGATTTGAATTCTTCTAGAGGACAGTAGTTATTTGTTGAAAGAGTGGGAAGGGTTGGAAGTTCCTATAATTTATAGCCAGATTCTTAATTTCTCTTGATAGAAACAATAAATTAATTTATAATGTGTTTGTAGTAATTCATAACACATCTACATTCTACATTTGAAATGTCTTTTCAACATACTCCCACAATGTACTTTTGATTTAAAAAAATAAGATATTTAGACTAAAAGAAGAATGATCTTATATGACCCAGAGCACTACTAATGAACAATTTGCCTTAGGGAGACCCTCACTGACAGGATGGGCCAGTTATAAATCAATTTTAATTTAAAAGGTTACTTTGAAAATCTCCTAGCACATTGGATTGAAATTGTTTTTTATAAATGAAGTGGACAGGATTTTTTTTCTTCCAGGAAAGTAGAAAAAATGGCAAAAGACATACATATTCTTTCAGAAATTTCCCAAATGATATAAAAGACAGTGAGGAAAAGAGGACAGTAGAAGCAAATTTGCTTTAGCTAGCTTTTGAAAAAAATAAACAATTGAATTACAAAGTGGAATTTTAAAAAATCCAATTCAGAGTTGCACTGTCTGTCTGCCTGCACCTGTGAACAGGAATTTCACTGATTTTTCCCAACATAATTTAAAAAATCACCTATTTGAAACTGTAAATAGTCAAATGGATTAAGAAATTAATTTATATGGTTAGAATACTGAAAATGAATGTCAGAGGTGTTATATTGATTGTCTTCTGAGATGAATAACAGAATCCTCACTAAACCTATGACTCATGCATTTTTTTTACCTGAACAACACAGTACTTTTTTCAAGTCTTGCTGGTTTGCCTATGAAGGACTCAGCATCCTTAAGTTTTTCCACAGTTTCACTTCAATCAAATTCTTAAATACTTACGATGTGTGAGGCACTGTAGTTGCTCTTTAATTTCTTTATATATGTTATTTCCCTTTCCACAACTAGATAGTAAGTGCCTGTTAATTTATAGTATTATTGGGGATTCATTCATTGTATCAATTCAGCAGCTATTTATTAGTTACCCACCATGTCTGAAACACTGTACCTTTGTGCTTGGGGAGCTTCAAAGAATGGTCCCAGCTAAGATTTAGCAGGGTTCTCTCTCATGAATCACACTGGTACACCTGGTAACAGTGCTTTCCCTACCCTCTTTTAGTTCATTGATGATAAAGTCTCATTTCTACTTTTTCTATTTCCAAAACTCATATTGTAAAAGTAAAATATTAATGCTATACTCTGTTTTAAACTTGGCTATTGGAAATAATTCTTATTAATTTAATATTAGTCTATAAACAAGCATTTATATCTTAGGCAGAGAACTATCCAAATTGACCATAGTTTCCCGACCCATGCCATCAGATGGCTCTCTACTCAGAGACAATTTTTTGGTAACATTTATAGGGATCTTGAACAAATGAAGGTCATAATATGTTAAAATAGAGTTTTGGGTTGACATTCTAGAACAGTCACTTAATCTTCTGCTTAAACCATTTGATTCCTTCCTTGACTGCTTTTTACCAGGATTGAAAAGGCTACCTCTCTGATCAATATCTTAATACTTGAATGGAAAGGAGAACATTTCCCTTGGGTCTTCGTTTTCCAAATGAGGAAGCTGAAACTAAAGAAAGTGCCCAAGATGGCACAGGTAGTAGTAAATCCCAGGTGAGGCTGGGATTTAAGCCTAGCAAAGATTTGGCCAAACCTACTATGTAGAAAGTGATGAATGAACGAGCGAAAGGAAGGGCAAGAAAGTGTTTATTAGGGGCTCAGATACAAAGCACTGGGAAGCAAATAGAAAAATACAGTCCCTTCTCTCAAGTAGGTCACATTCTAATTGGGAAGATAACATATAGAGGAAGTTTCACATGCAAGTCAGATGGAAAGGTCCCATAGTCCATAGGGTATAATAACAAAGCAAATGGTAATGCATCTTTTAAATGTTTCCAAAGAAAAAATCACATCTGTTTATGATTTCAGAACATTTGCCAGTGCTGAGGACTGCTGATTACTTTTGTGTTTTCCAGCAGTGGCTTCAGCACCTGCAGAAGCAGTTGCCAGGTTTCATTTCCATGGTTGTTACTCAGTGATGGCTGCAGGAGGCTGGTGGTTTTGGGGACAGTGGCATTCCTGAGACTCTTGAGTTTATTTGCTGATTGGTAGCAGTGAGTGGTAGGTTTTGAAGGTGGTAAAAAAGCGGGCTCTTTTGCTGGGATTATGATAACTCAGCACCTCAGTGATGACTATGGGAGCCACACTGGAAGAAAAGCTGGTATTTTTTGTCTGTTCTCCCCAGGGTAGCTAGGTGGCACAGTAGATAGAGTGCTAAAGTCAGGAAGACTCATCTTCCAGAGTACAAATCCAGCTTCAAACATTTGTTAGCCGTGCAACCCTGGGCAAGACACTTAAACCGGTTTGCCTCAGTTCCTCATCTGTAAAATGAGCTGGAGAATGAAATGGTAAACCACTTCAGTATCTCTGCCAAGAAACAATGGAGTCATAAAAAGTTAGCCATGACTGAAAAATAACTAAACAACCTTCCCAGGCCTCTTGGGTTCAGGGTCCTGGGCTGGATCCATCAGGGTCCTGAGAGGAGGTGGACAAAGCACTATGTTAGATAACAATAGGGATAGAAAGATAAAGGAAAGACACAATTTGTTCTAAGGAGCTTATATTGTGATTGGAAGGAAAGACATATATGAAAAGAACAATTCCTCTTTTAGGGTTAGGAGAATAAGAAGAGATGATTAATGGATTCAGTTCCTGTGAGAGATAGTAAGGATGTGACCTTGGGTACAGATAGAAGGATTAGCTTTGTTAAGGCGAAAGGCTACCTCTTCCTCTAAGACTGAGAGAAAGGAAGAAAGGATGGGTAAGGACAGTGCAAAGTTTAGAAAAGTGAATGAAGGGAATTGAAGGAGTTCAAGGTGGATGCCTTCTAATTTCTCAGTAAAATAAGAGGTTAGATTGTCCAGAGTGCGGAATGAGGGGTAGAGTTGGAGGCTAGAGAAAAGATTTGGAACAGCCACTGTGAAGAATGTGTTTGAAAGGATAGATGAAGAAAAGGATTTAGCGGCAGTCAGGGCCCAGTTGACATTAGATAGCATGAATTTGTAGTGGAACCAGAGCGGAGGAAAACAACCTTGTTATCATAATGTACTATTTGACTGAACTACCAGTATTGAAAACTAGCCATTCCCCCTTTTGTCTGTATAGTAAATAACAAAATCTGATAGATTTGCTTCTTCTTCTGTGGACTGAATAACAAAATGTGACTCAACTAACTCCATCTTGCTTAAGCTGAATACATAAAACCTTGTTACGCATGGTACTCTTTAGCTTTGCTGGACTTCACAAATGTTGCACCTAATATTCATCTAGAGACTTTCCAGATCAACTTTCTTATAGGGACAGATTGTATTTCATTGGTTCATTCAGATGCCATAGAGTTTTGCTGATTGGCAGTGTATTCTAAATACATCTGAAAAAGCTATGCAAACTGAATATCTGCCCTGGCAAGAAGAAGCTGCTACCAGTAACTCATTTTCATTTGTGTGCAAACAAATTTCTCTTCCTTTCAGTTTGGCTTCTTACTTTATTTGGCCTCTAGTTATATAGACCTGCTGGTGGGTGATATTCTCCTTGGACTCTCAAGGAACCTAGGCTGAGAAATTCCCCACCAATAATTAGCGTAATCTCACGAATTTTTCCGTAAGTGTTTGGCAGCTTGAGAGTATGGGTAAAGGGAGGGGTTGGGAAGAGGTACCCAATATTGAGAATTAGCAGAGAGATAATGAATGGAAGGTCAAAGGGGAAGAAGATTCAAGAATGAAGGAGAGGGTATTATTGAAATGGCTGAGGGTTAAGACTGGATGGAGAAGAAAGGGAGGTCAGAGTGGGGAAAATCAGTAGGAATTAAAGGACTGAGGGTAATGAATGCACACAGCACATACAGGAAGAATCAGAGAGGGGGAAGTTGAAGGTCAGGTAACTATAGAGTGGATTTCAGAGTGTAGACTTTGGAGATGGAGCAATTTTGAGCAACAACGGGAAGCTTTGCCTAAGAGGGAGGTTAGAAGTTAACGGAATTGAGAAATTAAACTATGAGGACAGTGTTAAAAGTATCATCAATACAGATATCAGAGTCTCTAAAGCTGTTGGCATGACAAGGAAGGGAGAGGACGACTATGAACCAGGTCCAAAAGTCAGACCGTTTTCCATGATCTCATCTAATAGCTGAAGATATTTCAGTGTTGAGTTGAATGACCATGTTTAAAAGCTGGTGATAGATGGTGTACAAATTTATGTTTCGATGGAGTGAATAAAAAACTACCTTAGCATATATTTTTCTCTAATTTAAAAGACTTCACCTCGAGTCTCATACTTCATAATCAACTAAAATTGTAGAAATGTTCTGCCTGACAAAACTTTCTACTCTGAGGATCCTACTGTCCTCAAAGGAACTGTCGAACATTTTAAACAATTGTCGGTCATCGGCTACATAATTATTCTGCTACATGACATTTCATTATAATTTTGGTACTGTAAAAATATGTAACCAGTAGAGAATTTTAATCCATGTAATGATTCTGTGTGTCAGGTGAGGTGCAACTCCTATCGTCCAGAAGCCGCGAGAGAGCAAATCCAGATTGGTGCTCACAGCCCACCACAGTTTAGGTAATGTGCACCATGATTTTTCCTTATGTGATTTACGAAGTAATTGGTCCTCCCAAAGTTTGAGAATGTAAGGTTCTTTTAAATAGTGCTTGTTTTATTCTTTGTTATTTGAATCTCCAACCGCCTATCTCATGGTATAGCACATCATATGCATTTAATGAATTCTTATTGACTGAGTAATTGATGAAACACTTAATAGGACTGGACAGATAAAATCTTACTCAAAAAGTGGTCAAGTGACTTTTCCATAGAATGCCACTGCAAATTAATATAATTATATTAAACAACCCTTCTATGACCAGGCATTTCAATTGAACAAATAATTTATTAAGCACTTATTGCGTGCAAAGGGTCATGCTATCAGATACAGAATTTGTATGAAATAGGATGCTTGTCTTAATGGAACTTACAGTCTACTAACCCTATGTCAACATCATACTTATTTAAAAGGAGCATTCAAAGTATTGTATGATGCCATTGTGCCTTCTGAGTTATCAGAGAAATATTATAGTCTAGTCGTTCTATATTTTGTAGTTTTTTTAAACTTTGAAAATTTGTAATTCATGTATTTTACCTGTAAGAACTTTCTGTTTGGAGTATTTGATTCATCAGAACACCTGAACTTGTGTCACTGGCAGGTAATTCAGTTTTCTAACCTGGAAATGGATGAAGTCCTGATATGCTTAAGTCTGGTTTATTCATATTGAAGAACAATCCATTTTAAACACTAATTCATTCATTCGCTTATTCATTCATTCTTTCAAGAATCATTTACTGTCCGTCTGCCATGTCCCCAGTACTGAACTAGATGTTCTGGCGAGGCTGCATACTGATCGATAATAAATAATCACAGTTTACACTATACAGTTAAAAGCTACTCCGTGTTTCAATGTCCATTTGTGATTCATGAACAGAAACTACAAAGACATAAGGGAGAAAGAATCTTTTACAAACTATGAATTCTAAACATTTTCCATTTGTCACAAAACTGTACCAATTAGAATTATTTGGTTCTGCATTAGATTGTAATTTTTTTAAAAAATTATAGCTTCTCCACAGGAGTGGACAGGGAACTTGTCAGGAATCTAAAAAAACCACAATTCATTCAATAACATTCAACAGACATTCTGTATGTATAACAATATGCTTGATGCTAAGGGAATGCACAGTTTAGACGAGATAAAATTCTTTTCCTTGTTGAGTTTACATCCCGGCAAAGTAGAGAGCTTTGACAGATATATAGACATCATGTATTATTGTGTGTTATAGTTAAGTGCATCAGAGTAGTGAAAAAAGTGTTTTGTTAGATCTGAAGACAAGGTTGTTACCGAATTATGGTGTAAGACCATCAGGAAAGGCCTCATGCGGCACACAAGGTTGGAGTTAGGCTTTTTTTTTGAGTTAGATAAGAATTCAGCAGTCAAAGAAGTATATTCTAAGCATCTAAGCATAGAAAACAACATGAACAAAGTCATGAAGGTGAAATAATTCAGGCACGTTTTGTGGCCAGAAAGTAGTTTCATTTGGATATTTAAAATTTACTCAGTATTTGCTTTCTGTATGTTGAATCTAGCTACCTCATCCTTAATATTTTTAAGGGATAGTATTTCAAAATTTCCTCTACACTTTAGGAGTTTTATTCATTCTCTCCAGTAAACGAACCATAACAAACTTTTCAGAAGTTGAGTCTAAATTCCCAACCAACATAAAAATCTAATCATTGTGTTGGAAATTCTCTCCCACTGTGCTAAACTACCCCGAAAGGCTGACTGCATGTAATGGACTAAAGTGTGCTCCCACTGATAAAGGATGAAGATGAAAAAAGCACACTTGATTAATTGCTCAGCAAAATGGTTTTAGAGCCTACTGCTGTGTGTACTACCAACTAGTGGCCTACGATGTGAGATTTTATATAATCACAAACATTCGTTTATGAATTTTCAGTTATATTGTGATACCATGAAAAAATAACCTATAGTCAGGCTATTTTACTTAAGAGATAGGCTATTACTTTTATTTGAATACTTGGAGGTAATAATTCTTATAGAAAAAAAATCAGTAATCTAGAGTTCAGGATCTCTGGTCAACTCCTTGAAAATACAATTGGGTGAGAAATAAAATAGGGGTGATGGACAGTTTATTTCTTGCTTTTTAGTCTTAACTGCAAAAATATCATTGGTATCCATGCATTTTAAAGAGAACACATGAATTATCCCGTGGCAAACTTATAAGAGTCACACAGGATGGGTAGGCATGCATAAATTATAATCTTCATCTTTGGAGGTAATGCCCATATTGATGAGGTCACAGTGGAGTGCTGGAGTGTCTATAATAATGAGAGAAAGCAAGAGCAGTCAGCTGATACCCCACATTAGTCAATCAATCTATAAGCCCTTATTAAGGACCTGTTCTGTTCCTGGAGCTGTGCTAGCTGTTGGGGTTCTATGTACCATTGGTGTCCATGCAGTGTTAAGAGGTCTGGAGCTCCTAGCATGTCTGAGAAGTCAGACAGGGAAAATAGGTGTGGATGAGCTTTGGAGGGAGTGGCCTGGTAGATGAGATCACAGGTGTACTAGCATCACAACATCTCCAACCATCTACCTAGAATTCGGGGTAAACTATGGGGTAAACTTCTACAATGAAGTAGAAATATCTCTTTTAAGAGGGACCTTTAATTAAAGACATAAGTAGGAAGTTCGCTGGAAATTAAAGTCTGGAGCTCACCAGGGGAGTAAGATCATCAGGATAAAGGAAAATACCAAATAGTGGGTAAGAATACTCTTTGAAGTACTAAATAGTCCTAATTAGAAGTCTTTGCTTAAATAAACCGTGAGCTTCTACAACTCAACAAACTTGTTGAGCAGTATTTATGAATATGTCCATCCATGTTTCCTATGAATAAAATCTTCTTCTTTGACTGTGGAAAACCCAATCCAAAGGCCATGTGCTGCACAAAACCTCCCCTGATGCCCCAACAGCGTTGGTCAGTAATGACCATCTCCCTCAGACCTGCCGCACTTTCCTTTGCTCTTCTCTTACACACTTGAGTATAATAGACAATAATACAAGGCGTCTGTGTATAGAACAATGAACCCTCAAACTAAAGGTCAATTAAGGGAAAGTATTATTAAAATAGTTATAAACTTAACAAGTTAAAGATGCCAAATATAGATGATTTTAAAATTGTACATGTTACTCAGTAATTTGAGATTTAGCATATCCATGGAGCGGTGGAAAGACCACTGGAACGGCAGTAAGGAGACTTCGTTCAGTGATGCAGTTAATGACTTACTCTGTAAGGAGCACTCTGCTAAAGGCTGCAAGAGAGACAAAATTTAGATAAGGCACAGCTCCTGCCCTCTTGGAGTTTATGGTCCATTAGGTTTGGTTTTTAGCCTCAACTATGCCATTAGCAAATTGTGTGACCTTAGATAAGTTACAAGGGCAGCTAGGTAGCACAGTGGATAGAGTGCTGGGCCTGAAGTCAGGAAGACTCATCTTCCTGAGTTCAAATCTAGCCACTTATTAGCTGTGCGACCCTGCGCAAGTTACTTAACCCTGTTTGCCTCAGTTTACCCATCAGTAAAATGAGATGAAGAAGGAAATGGCAAACCACTCTAGCATTTTTGCAAAGAAAACCCCCAAAACGGGGGCATGAAGAGTCAGACATGACTGAAATGACAGAACAACAATAACAAACATGTTCCATAACCTAATTTATTCTTACTTTTCTTGCCCATACTTTGAATAAATTGGACCAGATGATCTTTAAAATTCCTCCCAGCTCTAAGAGTGCTTTTTGATATCTTTAGTCATAATAGACACTCCAATGAGACCATGGATCTGGAGATGGAAAGGACCTCCTACTCTAACTCCGTCATTTGACAGATAAGGACACTGAGGCCCGTGCCAATCAAGTCACTTGCCCAAGCTCCAGACAGATTGTAAGAGTCAGAGGCAGGATTCGAACCTGGGGCCTCTGGCTCTAGAGCCGCTGTTCCTCTCTTGTGCTTTCATCAGTGACTCCCCGTAGGAAATGGTGATACTTACGAAGGAAGTCATCAATGTTTTTGTCATTCTTTTTCAGAGTTAATGGTGCAGTAAGTAACTTTGAGGAATTCCAGAAAGCTTTTAATTGTCCAGTTAATTCAACAATGAACAGAGGGACAGAGTCCTGCCGGCTGTGGTAGAAGATCCGTTTCCTCATCACACCTTGACACGCTTCTGTTATGAGAAAAGTTACAAGACTGGACTCTAAGCTCCCACTGCTTCTGACTTGTTTATCTACAGAGACGGGCTACGTTTGGGTCTCATCTTCATAATTTCAGTGCATCGTGAATCTCATCACCATATGATCAGGACTTTAGGACTGTTCAAAATGAATTTTTTAAAAGAGAAGAGTAAGTATCTTAAGGAAAGAAAAAAACCAACCACCCTCAAACCCTGCTGTGGTTGTGGCGCTATGATGGATCACCGCCATTACCCGTTCTACTTCTTCATTTGTTATTAGCAAAAGCTAAGCGATACAGCACCATTTTAATCTAGTGCTTTGCAGGAGGGCAAAGCCATATGTGCCTACAAAAATTCATTTTCTCTAACCTGCAAGTCCCCAGGATGAAGATACCTTCCTTGTGGCTCAGGAGGTCTTGCTGTACTGTAGGATACAGTGTTTGATGGTATATAGTCGCCATTACGCAGCATTTCCTAAACAATTGCTTACAATGTAGGAGACACTTTAGGGATTTAGATTTTTTTTTGGAGGGGGGAAGGCAGGGCAATTGGGGTTAAGTGACTTGCCCAAGGTCACACAGCTAGTAAGTGTGTCAAGTGTCTGAGGTCACATTTGAACTCAGGTCCTCCTGACTCCAGGGCCAGTGCTCCACTCACTGCACCACCTAGCTGCCCTGGGGATTTTGATTTTCAAATCAAACTCTGGCCTTCAACTTTGGATACTCTCAGGTTGGAATAACAACTCATGGCATTGATCACCATGTTAGAATCAATAGTAACTAAATAAAAAAGGCCCTGCTTCTTGGTTTAAAAAAAAAGAAAAAGGAAAACACTTGGAATTTATCACATAAGTTGGGTAAGAGGATAGCATGACCCAGAAGGAAAAGTTAGCCCAGAGACATGGAGGCGGTAGGAAAATCTAAAGGGGACCAGGTTTCAAGATGATCCTCCGATGCCTCACCCTATGACCTGAAGGTTGTGTTTATGTGATAAGAATAGTACTGGCCCCCAAAGCCTTGTTCTGCCCAGTTCTTGTCTATCAAGTTATTTTAGATGTGTTTGTCTCTAATTCTGGGTTCACTTCCTGAAAACAGAACATGTCAAGAAAGTATTTCCAAGTTCTCGTTTAGGAACTTAATTTTCACTGAGTTCCAGCTCAGCATCATGAGGACCTCACTGATTGCAGGGAAAGCCAAACCCCTTATATTTTTGTAATTACAGTCTCATTTCATTTTCCCTTCCTCATTAAAAAACAAAAGACACTGAACCTAAAAGGGTGATTCCTTGATTCCTATGCATTCTGGATATATTGATTTATTTCAGAGTTTCTTGTAAAAATCCATAGAAAGTAATACAAAAATCAGTTTCCTTGTAGAGGAGCTTAAAAGAAACATGATTTTGAAATCTCAGCATATTTAAGTTGGGATTTTGGCTTTATGCAGATTCTCTTTTAGCTGAATCATCTTTCTCTAGCCTGGGCATGTCAAGGATAAAACCTTAACTGTCTTAAAGTAGTTAAGTCACATGTTATGTTCTACTTAGTATCCATTTTCCACCCTAAGTCATTATATGTGGGATGAGGGAGAAAAGGGTTGAAAGGACAATAGAAATATTAAGACCTCGAAAGAACAATGAAATCTTGAGAGGAAACACTGGGAGCAGTTTTGTTTGATTTGTCTGAAGCGTTGTTAATGGTTCTGGAGATGGGAAATTGGAGACATTTCAATGTTAATCTCTGCTTGAGACATCCATAACCATCCATAATACATTGATTTGTGTTACCAATTATTATGTACTTTGGGTTTTTGTAACTGGGCAACCATGTGACTGGATTTGGGGAAGAATTACTGTCAGAAGAAAAACCTTGGCATCAAACTGGGCGAGGATTGCTGCATTGTCCCCCTCGATTTTGCAAATAGATGTCCTGCTGAAGCGGGGCTACCTTTCTGTTTTGCCAGTCGTAGATTCCAGTGTGACGCTAGTTTATTTTATTCTTCATTATGAAACTGGGTTGGACTCATGGTGCTGATGAATTAATTTTCTTCATCTGCTTCTGTTTATGTGCTTGAATTAGTCTTTGTTTTGACACTGAACTTGGACATTTAATACTGGCTTAGGAATGCATGGAGAACACGTTCGAATTGTGTTTTTCTCCAGGATGTCTTTGATTCAGTTCTAAATGAACATCCTCCTGCAGGTCAGAGAAAGTATTTGAATGAGGACAGTGAGAATAACATACATCATTTCCTCTGCTTGCTATGAGCTTCTGATGATCACTTAGCTAGAAAGACAGAGGCGAGAGGCTCACAGCTTCTGAAATGTGTGACTGCTATTTCTTTATTAATTTTTGTTTTGTGGTACACTCATATTGCATGATATTTATTTTGGCTGACGCAAAACATAATCCTAAGTCAGATAATTTTCCCAATAACACAGGACATGATAATGACTCATGTTTATATATAACACTTCATAGTCTGCATGAAGTGTTTCCCTCACAACAGTGTTGGGAGGTAGGGTTAGTATTATTATCTCTGCCTACTAGACAAGGAAGGTGAGGAAACTGAGGACCAGAGAAGTGACATGACTTGCCCAAGGACATGTAGCTAGTGAATAGAGCTGGGACTTGAACATGAGTTTTTTGATTTCAAGGCCAGTGTTCTTCGGATGATGCCAGTCATTTCTTATATGTGATGCCACATAGACCTGCATCAGGCATAGAGATTGTGATTTTGTCCGCCAGGGCACTCAGTGTGTGGGACATCGCTCCATGAACATACAACATAACCACTCATGATTTGATAGTGAAGTTATAGAGTTGCCCAAGTCACATGGAAGTTAAGTGACTTGCCCAAGGACACATAGTTATAAGTGTCAGAGGCAGAATGTGAATGTTGGTTTTCATGGTTCCACACCCAGAATTCTATCCATGATGTCACACTGCTTTTACTAGATATACATTTACTCAAATATTCAAGTGTTGCCATTCTGCTGCTATGGCTCATATGTTTGTCAAAAGTCTTGAACACAACAGACATTAAGTAAGACACAGGATAATGTAACCCAGTACAACGTGGAGTGAAGGGTAAAGTTTGCTTCAGGAATTTAGCTTTAACGCGAAAGTGGGATTTGGGAACTAGTACATCAAGTGGGCTGAACCATTAAAGTTTCTCTTCCCCCCCAAAACGTAAGTGCCTTGAATATGGTAAAATGCTACTATGACATGATAGCTGTGATGACGATCACCATAGCATGATGGATTTAGAGCTAGGAGGGCCCTGGAGGCCTCTGAATCCAGCCTTCGTATTTTATGGGTGAGGAAATTGAGGCCCTGAGAAGTCAAGTGACTTGTCCAAGGTCACTTAGCTAGTAAGTACCGGAGGTGAGATTTGAATCTAGGTCTTTTTGACTGCAAGAGCAATGTCCTCCCCATTTTCACTTTGTTGCCTTTTAGGAAATAAATGACGTTTAATGGTAATTGACCTTTGTTTAGCGCTGCTAGGACAGGTCTCACCAATTCTTATGCTGAATGCTATTTCCAAGAAATGCTGGCTAGGTTTAACAATAACTCACATTTTCCATAGCATTTTAAGGTTTTGCTTTTCTAACATGCCCCTGTGAAGCAATTTTTACATTATCCCTATTTTACAAGTGAGGAACCTGAAAGTACACCGAACAATTTGTTTTCCAAGGTCAGAGCATCCTTTGGGGCTGGCAGGGCGGGAGTTTGTGGAGGACTGATTCCACAGCTTGTCAGCAACCTTACGTGTCTACGCAGTTTCCATTGGGTGCCTGGCATTGGGCTGAAATTTCCCTTTTTCCTTTTATGAGACAGGCTTTGATGTGACTAATACAAGCCTGGCATTCATAAAGTACTGTGGAGTTTATTTAGTGCCTTCCTCAGGAGGAGCTTAAAGTCCAGCTCGTAAATATAACGTCACTTAGCCTCACAACAGCCCAGGATGACAGCCAGGAGGTAAGATTGGTCGAACAGGGACAGCCATCTATAAACTGGAGATGCAAATGCCTGAGGAATAGAAAGGTTTAATGCCTCATCAGGCATCACATAGCAAAATGGGTGCAGATTCTCAGGACCCTGGGCAACTTTCTGATCCCTGATATCTGGAGTTTTCTCTCCTAGACTCCGCCATTTTTGAATGCTTTTATACAATCACTATTCCAGTGGACCCATTATCAGTTAATGCATTTCTTAGCCAATACCTTTTGCATAAACACTCAGTTGCATATTAAATTACTGAGGGGTATTTGTTTGCTTATCTCATAAGAAATAATCCTTAACTCCAGAGGCAGTGCACCACTGGGTTGAAAAAGGGTCTTTTTCTGATTATACTTTTCATTGTCTGAATCTTTGTCTAAAGATTCACTCGGTTGTATTCCTCTCCCTCCCCCTAACAATGTGGACAGTGATTTTAATGACAATAAAAACTGGTTCTGTTTCTTGCGTTCTTTCCTTGTATCTGGTGAAACCAATTGGACATCCTATTTCGGGAAAAAGAAGATACTGAACACTGGCATGACTTTCTAATTCAGGCTCTGAAAATGGGAATGAACTTAGGTTTTCTAAAGGTAAGGAAAGAGAGAAGGGAAAAGAGAATTGGCCTTTTATGATCTCATTGGTAAGACTGGGAAGCAGTTATGATCAGTAGCTTTGGGATAGATTCGGTTAAATTTAACACACACATTTTGAATGCCTAATGTATGCCAGTTTCAGTGCTAGATTTTAGGTATACAAGACAAGAAGAAAATAGGCCCTGCCCTCAAGGACCTTATAGTCAGTTATAGATATATTCAGGAAAAGTTGCTTGGGAAGAAATAATCAGTCTTAATAGTTCTGGTTTTGCACAAGTGATTGGGTTATGCCACACACATTTATTGTCTATGATGTCACTGTGCTCAGTGGTGGGGAAGATGCAAATGAAAATGACACAATCTCTAACCAAAAATGGTTTACAATCTAGTAGGAGATAAGCCACATACACAAATAATTATAATAGAAAAGGACTACAAAGGATAAGAAAGCATATCAGATGGCTGATAAGATAAGGGATTAGGGGAGATTTCGTAGAGAGCTGGGCTCTCCTGGTAGGATTAGGACAGGGGAGGACTTGGCGGCCTCCAGGCCTCATGTGGCTCTCTAGGTCCTCAAGTTTGGCCCTTTGACTGAATCCAAATGTCATAGAACAAATCCAGGGCTGGATTCAGTCAAAGATCCACACTTGAGGAATTAGAGGGCCACATGTGGCCTTGAGGCCACAAGTTCTCCACCCCTGGGTTAGACTTTCCTCAGAGAAGGTAGAATTTTGAGAGCTGGGGATTTTAAGGGAGAACATTCCAGTTATAGGGAATGGCATGAGTGAAGGCATGGAACTAGAAAAATAGGGAAAATATTTGGAATATAGGGAATAGTCCAGTTTGACTAGAGCACAAAGCATGTTACGGGGAATAATATAAGATGGGGACAGAAAAGCAAATTAGAGCCAGTTTGTGAAGGACCTTCAACGTCAAGAAGTTTGGGTTTAACTTTCAGGCAATGAGAAACCTTGAAGGGTTTTGAGCAGGAAAGTAACATGGCCAGAACTATGGATTATAAAGATTAATCTGGCAGCCAGTTGGAGCAAAGAAAGTTTGAATTTGTCTTTCTCAAGTCTATACACCATCCCTAATCTTTAATGAGCTATCCTGTGCAGCATATCTCTCCTTTGATTTGGCCAATGCTGCTTTTCTTAGGTCTTTCATTATTTTTGCTTGAATCTCTCTGAATTCCAAGTTTATCTGGGTCTCAATGTACTTTCTTATATAGTTGATCCCTATAATAAAATATTATCTCTAAACCTACGTAATATTGTGGATACAACCATGTCCTTCCATATGTGCTTCACATGGTCAAAGGATATGCAGTATCACCTATCAAAGGGGGGCTCTTCCTATCACGTGCATGTGAACGCATCCACACCTGGACACACATGGAAGTTGGGATATGTGGCCTCTGAGGCTTCTATGATCCTAGGTTACATCATTTTTTTTTTTGAGGAGGGAAGGCAGGGCAATGGTGGTTAAGTGACTTGCCCAAGGTCACACAGTCCTCCTGACTCCAGGGCTGGTGCTCTAATCACTGCACCACTTAGCTGCCCCTGGTTACGTCATTTTAATGAAGTAGTTCTGCTAAAGTAGATTTTATCATTTTGCTTGTACTGTTCATTTCTCAGAGCCGCATTGTATTTGGCTCGGGAGACAACCAAATTGTGGTATTTAGGCATCTTATCCTGTGTAAGAAACTATAAGAAACATTTTCAGCTCCAAACCTGAGGAATTATTATGATGCCCTGTATAAATGCCAGAGGGCACCTGGGCATGACTGTGGCTGGGCCCTGGTGTTGGGAGCTGCTGAGTTTTTGGAGGCCGTTCCTGGGATGGGGCTGGGAAGTAGGGAAACGATAGGTAAGAGAGGAAGGAGCAGCATTTAAATAGTACTTTAAGGTTGGCAAAGCACTTGGGGTATATTATCACATTTATAGGTTCTTTTACTACAGATGAAGCAACCAGGAGTGAGAAGTGAAATGATCAACCTGGCATCACGTAACAAGTAGATACTGAAGGCTCTTCCAGCAGTCTGTCTTTATGTACGCAGCCTCTTTGCTGCCTCCACGCCAATTGCTGCCTAGAATATAAGCTCCTTGAAGGAAGCCACTGTTTCATTTTTGTCTTTGTGCCTAGCAGTGTCTGGCATATAATAGGCACTTAATAAATATCGAATTTTGGGATGGCTCTATATTTCCTTCCCTTTCTTACCTCTTTGGGAGGGAGGAAAGCATGGCTGGGGAGAAGTGGAGAAAGGAAACAGGAATAACAGAGGGCCATTGTTGCTACATCATCAACTCTATCACTGCCAAGAGGTACTGAATGGATTTCATAATATAGTTGTATAATTAAATTGGGAAAAAATAGGCTTGAAAGCAAAGGATCAAATTGACTTAAAGGCACCTGTGTGTCCTTCAGATTCATGTGTCAGGCCACTAAGCAGACAGGGCAGTGACTTTGAGCTCTCTTGATTTAGAAAATCGCGTCTGTTCTGTGCAAAATAGATTAAAAATATCATTGGTAGCCTATAGTTTACCCAGCAGGAATCTTCTTAATTAACAGCTTAATTAGATAATTTAATCCCCTTTAGGATTGAATATATGAAAATGAATATTAGATAGTCTCAGTGAGCCAGGCAGTATTATATGTGTGTGTATGCAGACACACATAGCATATATATGTGCGTATATGTGTATGTATATATGCATGTATATTCATGTATGTATGTATGTACGTACATATGTATGTATGTATGCCAAATCTATAACCAGAAAGCACAAACAGAAAGAATTACTATAATTTAGGATCTATAGAAAAAGATTTGATATGCAATTTTAATAAGCCCTAAGTGGTTCTAGATATATTCCTCATTTGAATATGTTTCATGTATTTTGTTTCATTAAATGCTACAATTAATAAGGTAAATGAATCCAAGTCGTGGCTCTGGGGTGGATTTTCAGTATATTCTTCTAAATTCTTAAGCAAATCTTGGAGAGTTGGTAAAGCAAAATAGCTAGTTGGTGCAGGGGATGGGGTGCTGGGCCTGAAGTCAGGAAGACATCTTCCTGAGTTCAAATCTGGCCTCAGGCTTTTATTAGCTGTGCAACCCTGGGCAAGTCACTTAATCCTGTTTGCATCAGTTTCTTCATGTATAAAATGAGCTGGAGAAGGAAATGGTAAATCACTCCAGTGTCTTTGGCAAGAAAACCCCAAATGGAGTGATGGCTGAAAGTGACTGAACAAATAAAATGTCACAGGAAAGGGAATATCACCCTAAGAAGAGAATTATAGAGCTCTGATATTTCTTTGATGAGCATATTTAAAATTCTTTCACTTTTCCCTTAAGGGTGAGATGACAAAAGTTACTTTGCATATCCCTCTTTGATAGCCATGCCACCTGACAGACGGAAAAACTGAAGGACAAATTCATATAATGGAGATAATCTATTTATAAGGCCCCAGAAGTATTGTTTTAGTTAGTTCTGACAGGACTATCTTCCAGTTTCTACTTTACCTTTCACTACCAAACTTGAACACAAACTCTGATTGGATCAAAATCTTTGAATAGTACTCAGAATGATTTGTATCTCTTACTTTTTGCCAATTTGGCTGGCACTTTCTGTAACCATACAGGAGAATTTTACTAGCTTACAATTTATAAAATACTTACTTAGTTCCCAAACTGATTTACAAGTCAATTAGTTAAAAATTGCCACATTGATAACAGTTGCATAACTTGTCTACCTTTCATTTGGATATATTGCAAACACAACCTAGACATTATTCTTGTTTGGACCTGATTTTATAATTACATTTGTGAATGATCTCAATATCCTCTATAGGAAAAAGGGGCATAACTATAAGACATAACTAAAAGATGAAATCTTGACTGCAATCTACTGACTCTTCTATTTGTTTCACTCGCTGAACATTCCATAGACTAGTTAATCCAGCCACCTATTGGAAGACACACAAATGAAAATTTAGTTAAACAGCAAAAAAAGGATTTTATTTTAGCTGATATTAGGAGCATCATTAAAAATTCTTGAGATATATACTAAGGCGTACTCTTGATCCCGCACATTTACATTATAAAATAGCAAACACTAAAACGATCTGATACTGACTCAGAAGTAGAGTTCCTTGGAAGAGAAGAGAGATCCCAGAAATAGAACCAAATAAATACAAAAAATTAATGTTTGGGAAATCTTTGCAAAATTAAAAACAGTGGAAGGAATTATGAGTGGAGGAGTCTTAAGTGTGGAATGTTGTACATACTGCCAGACTTAGTTATACGTTGGTTGTTTTTACTGAACTGCTTTCCCCTTTCCGTCCTTTGTCTTTTTTTTTTCTTTGCTACAAGGGATAGCTTGATGAGTCCTGGGAAGGAGAAAGGACACATTTGGGAATGAAAGTGATATAAAAGATATAAATATAATTTAAATAAAAAGAAAATAAATTATTGGGTCAAGATAGATTCAACTACAGTAAAATGTTACAACTTCTATAAAATAAAAACATATTTAAAATAAAAGGGAAAAAGGTGGATTTGCATGACTTCAGATGACTTGATGATTAAACATATTTCCTGACTCATAGTAGAGAGGTGGCATGTAGTAGGGGTGGAAGACACATGCATTTTCAGAAATAGTGAATACATTGATTTCTCCCCCTTGCCCCCAAACACTCTACTTTGTTTCATGTACCTGACATTACTTGCTTCAAGGGAGGGTATCATTTGATAAGATGCAGTGGAATTTTTGGGAAGTATAAAAAAAGTAAAAGCTTCTTGGAAACATTTAAAATTTATTTTTTATTTTTTAAAATTTTATTTCATTTTTCTCGATTACATGTAAATTTTTAAAACATTCTTTTAAAAAAACTTTTGGGTTCCAAATTCTCTACCCTTCTTCTGCCCTCCCCCTCATTGACAAAGCAAGCAATCTGATATAGATTATACATGTGATGTGATGTTATGCAAAACATATTTCCATATTAGCCATGTTACAAAAAACAAACAAAACAAAAACAAAACAACCCACAGGCCAAAAAAGTAAAAAAAAAAAGTATTCTTTGATCTGCATTCTGAATTCATCAGCACTTTTTCTGGATATGAACAGCATTTTTCATCCAAGTCTTTCAGAATTCTCTGGGATAATTGTATTGCTAAGAATGGCTGCCATTCACAGTTGATCATTGTACAGTATTTCTGTGACTCTGTACAATATTCTCCTGGTTCTGCTCACTTCACTTTCCATCAGTTCACACAAGTCTTCCCAGGTTTTTTCTGAAAACATCCTGCTCTGCATTTCTTACAACACAATAGTATTCTATTAAAACAGTATACTGCAACTTGTTCAGCCATTCTCCAATTGATGAATACCCCCTCAATTTCCAATTCTTTGCCACCACAAAAATAAGTGCTATGAATATTTTTGCATATATAGTTCCTTTTTCTTTTTCTTTGTTCTCTTTGGGACACAGCCCTAGTAGTGGTATTGCTTACTAAAAGGGTATGTGTAGTTTTATAGCCCTTTGGGTATAGTTCCAAATTGTTCTCCAGAATGGTTGGATCAGTTCACAACTCCACCACAAGTGCATTAGTGTCCCAATTTTTCCACATCCCCTCCAACATCTGTCATTTTCCTTTTGTCATGTTAGCTAATTGGATGGGTATGAATTATTTAAAATATAATTTATTAAGCTATTTAAAATATAACAGTTATTTTGAAAGATTTTTAAAAGGGCAAAAATATGATAGGAATAGCTATAAAATAATTTCTTTGTCTGCAGTAGGCACTGGGATATAGTAAGCATTTAATCAAAGTTTGTTGGATGGAAACAAACAAAAAATAGACAACAGATGAGGGAAGATGTTCATAGCAAATAAAAGCTTATCACCTCAGTCTTAGAAAGAACAGCTCCCATTAAATAATTAGTCAACAGAGATGAACAAAGAATTCCCGAAAGAGGATAGACATATCAGTCAGCCAGCCGGTCAGTCAACAGATATTAATTAAGCTCTTTCTGTGTACTAGGCATTGTGCTAAGTAGTAAGTGTACAAAAACAAGCAAAAGGACAGCGCCTGCCCTCAAGGAGCTTATATCCTAATTAAGAAGACAACCCATAAAAGGAAGCTGAAAGCAGGGAGGAGAAGGTACCCTGCACGGGATTATGACAAAGAGCTCTGGAGGAGTGGAGTCTGGTAGGAAATGAAGAGATGGCCAGCCTGTGTGCCCCCCCCCACTACCAAGCCTCCCCCACTCCCCAAGGTCCTGGGAGGAGCCTCAGGGGCAGAGGGTACTGCTGAGGTGTGAGGACCAAGGCAGAGGTGGAGGTGCTCTTTGAGTTTGAAGTGGTTTGGTGGAGAAATTCAGAGGAGTGTGGCCTTTTTGGGAATTGTATAAATAATAAACATATTTGAAAAGCTGTTCAACTTCACTAGTAATCTGAGAAATGGAAATTAAAACGATTTTGTGATACAGCCTCAAATTTATCACACTGTCAAAAATAACTAAAAGTAACCAAACTCAAGAATTTACTTAGGGCATTAAGTATTCCTTAGATAAGAAGCCAGAGGAAGAATCTCAACTGTCCCTGAATCTTTGGCGATAAGTAAATCTCTTCCCTTGATCCACCTATTCGTGAACCCTCTAAATATAGTTTGATCTATAACCTGACTTAGTTTACCTATAAAGGCAGAGGCTCCCAAAATTATTTGACCTGCCACTCCCTTTTTGAAAAAAAAATTATTCAGCACCTCCCTGGAAATATATTTTCTTTAACCCTTTAGTGTTTTTTTTTTGAAATTTGCATAATATCAAAAGACATAATTTTTTTTAAAATAGCATCTTATATTAAATAATTTATTGTAAATTTGTGGGTTTTTTCCTTTGTTGAAATTTTGATGACACAATATTGTGTCATGCAATTGTATAGTATCATATTGTAAACAAGTCATTATACACACATATTCCTGACAATGCATGCTGGACTTCCTGACAATGTGTCATGTACTCATCTGCCAACACTTGCTTGTTAAGACCTGTCAGCAGACTTGACCATTGATTGGTTATAACTTTCATTTTGTGTGTTTATTTGGAAAAGAATGCAATCACTATAGCCTTAACTCTTTTACACAACAGATGAAACATGCAGGAACAGTTTTTAAAAATTTTCTTCTCTTCTTTCCTTGTGCTTCCACTATCCCCATATTTTTATTCAATACCCCCAATTGCACATGGGGCTACTACTGACCCCCGTTCCAGTGCCCCACAGGGGGCAGTATCACCCATTTTGGGAACCTCTGTCCCAGTATAAAGTTCATTTAGATTTTTTGATGTATGAGATTATGACTGTTTAAATAATTTTGTTCAACTTTTATGACACTGAAGGAAGTGTGGGATTATGAATCTATCTTTTCTTTAATGTTTATGGCCTAAGAAAAATGTATAAGAATGTAATGTGTAAAAGAATAATTTCTCTATTGCTCTGATGTAATTTTGTCTGTAAGAAGTCTTGTTAGAATCTTAATCTTCATTCAGGTTTATTTTTTTTTTGTCTGAGATCTGAAGCTATCCTTAAGCAGAAGAAGAAAACCTGAGTTTTTCTTACCTATAATTTCTGTGGTGTGATAGATTTATCTCAGTAGCAGTTACCTATCACATGAACTCAAAGAGGAGATATTTCTTCCAGAACAGTTATGTGACCACCTCTTTTATTCAGCAACCTTAACTATTACAGCCAGTCAATGACTATGTCTCATGTACATATTTCCAGCCTCACACAGATGAAGGCATTATCTGTGATCTCTTCTTAACTGATGCTAATCACACACACACACACACACACACACACACACACACACACGAGAGAGAGAGAGAGAGAGAGAGAGAGAGAGAGAGAGAGAGAGAGAGACACACATTATTACACCATCTGCACTAATTGGTGCACCAATGCACCGTTTTAAATCTTAATGCTAGGATAACCAAGCTCATTAGAATTTTTCTCCAGGTTGTCCTGCAGATTCATTTCTATAGGACTTTTTGTACCATGCCATACCAGTCTCATTGCTCTCTTTCCTTGGACTATTTCTCACAGTCAAAGTGCCCTCTTTAACCCCGTGGCCTCTTTCTTGGATTCATCCCCAAAGCACCATTTGGAGGAGCTCTAGGTCAACCCTGTCTTTATTTCCTCTCCAACTTGTGTTGCTGAATCATCACAATAGGACTTTCTCTACTGGCTACTTTTATGCCCCTCTCCCTTTTCAGCTTCCTTATACACATTGCTTTCTACTATTAGATTTTAAGCTCCTGGAGGGCAAGGGGCTGACTTTTATTTGGCTTGTAATTGTATTCCTGTGCACAGGCACAGAGCCTAGCACTTAGTAAGCCCTCAATAAATGCTTGTTGGCTTGATTTGAATTAGAATTATATTCCAAATAAGAATAAATAGGGTATGAGGGGCTTCCTTATTTTTAAAATACATGTACTTTGTAATATCTAATTTGTTTTTAACTGAGTCTATTTTTCTTCCTTTCTGGTTCCTGACATGTATCAGATAGTTGAAATGTTGCATTAAGTAGTTTGTGACCTTTTCTTGAGTTAGTATCTTTACTGAGAGACATATGGAATAAAACAATCTATGAGGATACCTTACATCTGTTGCATATTAAAAAAATTCTTTTTGGCACGCATCGTCTTTTTTCCATCTTGGTTATTTTAAAAGTATGTTAATGTGTGAACATCTTGTCTATGGTATTTTCCATTCACTCTCCATAGGTTTAACTTAGTGGTTGGAGAATTCATTTGAGATGAAAGAGTACTGCGAAGTCACACCTGAATACAACAAGGAGAAAAACACAATAAACTTGTCACAAAATGGTCCACAGCTAATGTTACTGGTCACTAAGGGCCAAATTCTATCCTTTAGAGATTTGTATTCAATCCCCATTTGCACATGTAGTAAACAAGGAAAAGAATGAGTCTAGGTTAAAGTACATAGACATTAGGGGAAGGAATCAATCAGAAACTCCCCAAGAAGAAATGCTCCTTCAGGAAAGGAAAGCTCAGAAATTCCATTTTATTTCATGGTGGAATAAAAACCACAGTGGAGAATCTCATACATTAGTTACTCTATAAACAACCGTAGTAACAGCAAAGGTGCTTGAGGTGCTTAGATGTTCAAAGACTTGAGTTCAAATCCTTCTTCAAGTACTCTAGCCGAGTGACCCAAGGTAAGTCAACCTCTCTCTGCCTCGATTTCCTCACCCGTAAAATGGGGGCAGTGATAGCACCTACCTCCTAGAGCTGTCGTGAGGACCAAAGGAGATGCCATACATGACGTGTTTGTAAATGCCATCTACCACTATCATTCTTCCCTCTGCCAGGCCTTTTGGTGATGGGTACCAGCAACAGCCACAATAACTGACATATAGCCCTTTCAAGTTGGCAGAGCACTTTACGTACATTTAAAATGCAGGAAACAGAGGCTCCAAGTAGTAAAGTTGATTTGCTCATGGTCCTACCATTAGGAAGGGTCAGAGGCAGGATTTGAACGCAGGCCTCCCTGGTTCAAGTCCAGCACTGTTTCCAGGTAGAAATGCTTTCTGTAGAAGAGGGCAGCAGGATGCATAGGAAGTACTTACTAAGTGTAAGGCACACTTCCATTAATATCTTCACCGAACACTTTTTAATAGAAAAATTCTACAATTTCCTTCAGCGTCCATTGGTTTGCAGTCAGGGGATTGCTTCTTTGCCAAAGAGCATGACTCTCTAGAGACGCCTGGAACCATTTTTCCCTCTCCTTTGCCCTCCCTATATGCTCTGGGCTCTTTTGCACTGCTCCACCTCACCTCAGTCGCAGAATTGGCTTTCCTGGGACAAGCTTAGCAAAATGAAAGAAAAAAGAAAAGAATAAATGAAAATCAAACACACAGATTTCAATACACAATCTGCACACCATAGAGCAGAGTTACATGGGACTTTGTTAAAAGGCTTCTAAGGCTATTTGATGTACTGGAGAACTTTAAGCCCAAAGATTGAGAAGTGGAGGGGGAAAGATCTTGGTTGTGTTTTTCCCCTCCCCCAAGAAGAGTGGGAACCTTGAGCTAAGCTGCCAGCCAAGGGTTATTTTCCTTTCCTAAACTGCCTCATTGTATTTCCTTCCTTTCATTTGGTTTTTTTACAAATGAGAGCACCATATTAATTCATTTTAATTAAAAATCAGCCATGCAGCCCTTCAGCTAAAGAAACAATTTTTGGTCTCTGCCTTGGCTATCATTTAATCAGAAATTGCCTACATGGCTTTGGAATGATCACCCCTGCAATGATCTGGTCACTGCTCATACCACAGCTTCCCTTGGCTGATTCCATTCTAAAAATAACAGAGATTGGCCATGTAGCCCTTCATTCTGTGAAAGGTGCATAGCTGTGAGCCCCCGCAGGAGGCTAGCTCTAAAAGGTATCCCCAGAGAATGAAAAGAAAAGAGAAAACGAAGATGGGGAGGAGACTAATAGGTGACTTAATTCATTCTCGTGCCCAGAACTGCACCCGACCTTAAAACTTCCAACCCAGAGAGAATCTGCTAGATCTTAAATAGTCTCCTCTGAAGGCAATTATGCAGCGACCCTCATTCCCTTGTCCAAGCATTTGAAAATCCCTAATTAAAAGGAATCCCTGAGTTTATATTTTAATCCCTTTACTTCTTGTTCCTTGTTCAATGAGGTTGGAGTACAACTGATCTCCTGTCTCTTAATCAGAACCCTCCAGTTCCCTGACATTCAATATCAAATATTCCCTCAGCTGAGGATTTACGACTCAGAAGGGAACTTAGGGCTCTCTTCTAGTAATGGAAATGCACAGCATTAGCTAGCCTTTTAAAGTTTGCAGGGTGCTTTGGATATGTTATCTCATTTGATTCTCACAACAACCCTGTGAGGCAGCAACTGTTATTATCCTCAGTTTATAGGCCAGGAAACAGTCTGAGAGAAGTTGAGTGATTTGCTTAGGGTCTGAAGCAGGATTCAAACTCAGTTCTTTCTGACTCCAGAAAGACTTTGGCACTCTATTCCTAATACCAACGAGCTGCCTAGAAGAAGGATTGGATCTGGAATTGGGTGAGTCATATATCTTGATTAGGCCTCAATCTCCTTATTAGTAAAATGAGGGGGTTTGACTAGATTACCACAGATGGCTTCTCTATTTCCAAGTCTGTGATCCTAGTAATATGGGACTTGATGACTGAATGATAGAGTAGAAGAATGTAGTGCTTTTGCAAATGGTGCAGTGGATAGAGTGCTGGGCCTGAAGTCAGGAAGACTCATCTTCATGAGTTCAAATCTGGCCTCAGACACCTACTAACTGTAGGACCTGGGCAAGTCCTCAACCCTGATTGCCTCAGGTTCCTTATCTGTAAAATGAGCTGAAGAAGGAAATGGCAAACCATTGCCAGGAAAACCCCAAATGAGGTCATGACGAGGTGGATATGACTTAAACAACTGGACAACCACAGCTACTGTGTGACCTGGGACAAATCATTGAACTTCTGTCAATTGAGGGGGAAGGGAATGGAACAAGTGTTTATTAAGTGCCTCTCATGTGCCAGGCCTCATGCTATCATATCATTAGATCCTCACAAAAACCCTGGGAAGGAGATGCTACCCTCATTTTACAGTTGAGGAAGCTGGGGAAGACAGAGGTTAAAATGACTTGCCCCTGGTCACATACCTTGGAAATGTCTGAGGCTGGATTGGAACCCAAGTCTTCCTGACTTTAGGTCCAGCATGCCTAGCTACATGTTTAACTCTAAATCTATGATCCATCCCAATTTTCTAAATTAAAAGAAGAGGAAACCCGGGTCTCAAAGAGGTTGAATGTTTTGCCTAAAGCCACATAGGAGACAGAGCGAGGTCCTCTGGTTCCAAATACAATATACTCTTTACACTGTTTTGTCCTCTGTTCTCCAGATTGAATTTCTTGTCCTCTAGTCTCCAGATTGAATCTCTTAGTCATTTGTATCTTTATTTATAAGCTTCATTTCTTATACTTTGTAAATTAACTTTTTTTTTAATTAACAAGCATTTTTTTCTTGTCCCTCCCATATCTTCCCCCACATTGGAAAAAGGAAGAAAAAGAAAGCCTATTTTTACAGACATGCATAATCAAGCAAAAGAAATTCCAGTGTCGGCCATGCCCAAAAACATATGTCTCATTAAGTACCCTGAGTTCATCACCTTTGCCAGGAGGAGGGTAGCATGCTTTATCACTGGTTCTCTGGAATCCTGGTTGGTCATTGCATTGCTCAGGGTTCCCAAGTCTTTCGAAGTTGCTTAATTTTAATTCTTTAATTCAATTTTATTTTATTTTCCAAATTCTGTAATTCAAAATCCAAGTTCCAAATTCCCTCCCTTCTCCTTCCTCCCCCAGTGAGAAGTCAAGAAAATAAAACACTACAAATTTGTATAGGCATGCAAAAAAAATTTCTGCTTCAGTCATGTTCCAAGAAAACAAAAGCATGAGACAGAAAGAAAGAGAAGAAAATAGGCTTCAGTCTTCACTCTGAGTTCATCAGTTCTCTCTCTGGAGCTGAATATTATGTTTCATCCTGAATCCTTTGGAATTGTGGTCGTTCATGTTGAGCACAGTTAGTAGGCATTGCCAAGCTGCTTATCTTCATTGTTTAATTATTCTCCTGGTTCTGCTAATTTTATTCTGTATGGCTCTGTATTTTACCCTGCATGGCACAGTAGTATTCTATCCCATTTATGTAACTTATTCAGCCATTCCCCAACTGATGGGCATTACCTAAGTTTCCGATTCTTTGCTATCACAAAAAAGAGCTGGTATAAATGTTTTTGTATGTATGGACCCTTTTCCTCTTTCTTTGATCTCTTTGGGGGTATGGACCTAGCAGCAGTATTGCCCGGTCAGAGGGTATGTGCAGTTTAGTAGCTTTTGGGCATACTTCTCAAATGCTTTCCAGCATGGTTGGACTAGTTCATAGCGCCACCAAGCATGCATTAGTACTTATTTCCTCATCTCCCTTCCAGCCTTTCTCCTTTTCCTTTTTTTTTTTTTTTAAATTTTAGCCAATCTGATGGGTATAAGGTGGTATCATAGAGTTGTTTTAATTTTCATTTCTGTAATTATTAGTGACTTAGAACATTTTTTCACATGGCTATTGATAGTTTTGATTCATTGCCTGAAAACTGCCTATTCATATTCTTTGTCATAAATCAATTAGGAAATGTGTCTCATATTCTTGTAAATTTGACTCAGTTTCCTAAATGTTTTAGAAATGAGACTTTTATCAGATAAACTTGCTGCAGCCCCACCCCCCACTCCCCACCGCCCCATTTCCTGCTTTTTTTCTAATTTTAGCTGTATAGGCTGTCTCTGCAAACACTTGTTAATTTTATGAAATCAAAGTTCTTCACTTTACTTCCTGTAAACCTCTCTAGCTCCTGTCTGGTCAGGAACGCTTTCCCTATCCATAGTTCTGACAGGTGATTTCTTCCATGCTCCATTTAGTTTGTTTATAATATTACCCGTTATGTCAAAGGCATGTACCCATTTTGAGCTTATTTTGTTTTATTGTTTGAGATGTTGGCCTATGCCAAGGTTTTGTAAGATTACTTTCCAATTTGCTCAACAATTTTTGTCAAATTGTGAGTTTTTGCCCTAGTTAGGATCTTTGGGTTTATCAAACACTAGCGTACTTTACTCATTTGCTTCTCTATATTGTGTACCTAAACTGTTCCACTGATCAGCTTCTTTCTTTTCTTTTTTTGGGGGGGTGGGGCAGGGCAATTGGGGTTAAGTGACTTGCCCAAGGTCACACGGCTAGTATGTATGTCAAGTGTTTGAGGCCAAATTTGAACTCAGACCCTCCTGATGCCAGGATTGGTGCTTTACTCACTGTGCCACCTAGCTGCCCCAATCAGCTTCTTTCTTATCCCATATAAAGTGGTTTTAATGATTATAGATTTGTAGTGTAGTTTGAGATCTGTTTTTGCTAGTCCCCCTTCCTTCCCATTTTTCTTTCTTTGATTCCCTTGATATTCTTGACCTTTTGTTCCCTCAGATCAATTTTGCTATGCTTTTTTCTAGCTCTACAAAGTAATTCTTTGGTAACTTGATTGATGCGATACTAAATAAGTAGATTAACTAAGGCAATATTGTCATTTTTATTATATTGTTTTAGACTATCCATGAGCAGCAATATTAATTCCTTTTTTCACAACTTTCTTGCATAGCTCTCATTTCCTTTCCCATTTTTTCCTCTATTGCTCTTGTTTTGTTTTTGAAAATTTATTTTTATTCTTAAAAAAAGAAACCCTCTTCTAAGAATTCTTGTTTGGTTTGCATCCAATTTGCATCTTTCTTTGAGACTTTGCTTGTAAATATTTTTCAAGTCATTGTCTTGTTCTGTGTTTATGAATTGAACTTCCCTGTCATAAAAGTAGCTCTTTATGGTTGGGTTCATTTTCTTTTTGATCCTTCTTCCAGTCTATTTCTTGACTTTGAACTTTGTGTTAGTCTTGGGCTCTGCTCAGTTTTAGGGGCAGCTAGGTTGCAAAAGTTGATGGAGTGCCAGGCCTGGAGTCAGGAACACTCATCTTCATGAGTTCAAATCTGGCTTCAGAGACTTACTAGCTCTGTGACCTTGGTCAAATCACTTAACCCTATTTCCTCAGTTTCTTCATCTGTAAAATGATCTGGAGAGAGAAATGGCAAACCACTCCAGTGTCTTTGCCAAGAAAACCCCAAATGGGGTCATGAAGAGTGGGACAACAGCAACGGTTTCAGAGGGGGTTCTGGCCCAAGCTTCTGTCGTCTTACATCCTTTTGCTGCTTTCACAATTCAGTTTGAGGGCCTGCAAATTTTCATTGCTTCCAACATGGCCTCAGTTCTGAGTTCTTGACCTAGTGTTGGATCTTCTGGCTTGCTTGTAGTTGGGTTCCAGTAACAGTCACCATTAGCCTGCTGGGAGGTTATGTAGGCTCAGATGGACTCAACTATCAGCTCTGCTCTGGTCTTGGTCTGTCCTGGTTTTTTCTCTTCAGACTTATTTGTTGGGCTAAAGGTTAGAACTGAATCACCACTCTATTCCTGTGCTGAGAGCCTCGCACAAAGCTTCTGGAATGTGTTTTGCACTCAGTACTCAGCTGGGCTCCCTCCCCCACCCTCTTCCTCATGAAACCTGTTCGTGTTCCTGGTGCTGGACCAAGGGTCCCTCAGCACTGGTGCTCTATCTTTTTTTCTCTTCCTGGTTCCACCATTACTGCCGCTGCCACCATACTATAACCCTGCTCAGCCTCCTACCCCTCTGTCTGTAGATCCTCTGTCTGTCTTTCTAAGCTGCCATGGTGGAAAAGAATTGACTCACTGTGATTTTTTCTTGGTTTTCCTGATCAGAATTCGACCTGGTACATTTTCTAGGTTGTGGTGGAAGAAGTTGAGGGAACTAGTAAAAAATGGTGACTCTCACTCTATCATTTTGACTTCACCATCAGTTGTTCGCCTTTCCAGTGTTGTTGCTGTTGTCTACATTGTTCTGGTTCTGCCTGCTTTACTTTGCATCTGTTCATACAAACCTTCTCACGCTTCTCTGAAACCATCACCTTTATCACTTCTTACAACACAATGGTGTTCCGCAGCATTCTCATACCACAGTTTCTTTCCCTCTGTCATTTCTTGTGGCACAACAATATTTCATTACATTTATATTGGTTGTATTTTCTAGGCTTCCAATCATCTCTCCAGTGGTCCTCTGAACTGACTCCATATTCTCTATATTTCTGAATAGAATACGGTATACCAGGAAGCCTAAACACCAGAGAATCCAGGGTTTCATGAATTGCCCATATCGTTTATGAATCAAAGCCAAAGTCAGACTGAGTGCTAGGGACTAAATAGAAACATCTCTCACACCTTTCAGTAGCCATGAAACATCATTATGTTATAAACAGATGAATAGGCAGATGGTGGCCCCAGCCTCTAAATACAAATCCAATTGCCTTTCATTTTTTCATATTGCTTTAAATGAGATTACTCAGTCTTCTATACTGAAAACTTGGGCATCATCTTTGAATGTGGGGAGTTAGAGAGAAGAAAAAAATCAGTCTTTAAACCCGAACAGTTTCTTCCTGTTAAATGTCTCTTACACTCACCCTTCATCTCTATTCCTACCGCTACCTTCTCCCATGATCTTTTTCACTATGCCTGTTTATTACAATAATAACCTACTTGATCTCCTCACTTCCAGCTGCCCTGTTCTAATCTAGTCTTAATGGGGATGCTGGACAACCTGCCCACAGCACTATTAAAATCAGCTCATTTCCTTGGTCATGAACAAACAAGCCAACAAATATAAAAACTTCCAGAAATCCCAGTCTTCAAGAGTTCAAGCTCCTAAAACTGACTGTCAAGGCCCTTCAAAGACAGCTCAGCGGAGTGCAAGGCCTGGAGGCAGGAAGACCTGAGTTTAAATTCAACCTCAGGCACTTATTAGCTAAGTGACCTTGGGAGAGTCCCTTAACCTCTGTCTGTCTCAATTTCGTCAGCTATAACATAGGGATCATAATAGCATTGTTGGAAACTAGGTGGTGCAGTGGATAGAACACTGGAGTCAGGAAGACCTGAGTTCAAATGCAGATACTTACCTACTGTGTGACCCTGGGCAAGTCACTTCACCCTGTTTGCCTCAGTTTCCTCATCTGTAAAATGAGAAGGCAATGGTGAACCACTTTAGAAGCTTTGCCAAGAAAATCCCAAATGGGGTCAAAGTACCTGAACAACAACAAAACCCAAGGCTGTAAGGATCAAACGAGATGATATTTGTACGTTACTTAGACCTGTGTCTGGTACACAACAAGTGGTTAATAGATGCTTGTTGCCTTCACACTCTAGTCTAAATCTATTTTTTTCTAGCCACATCTTCCATTACTAACATACAGACACCTTCTAATGACAATTGCTGTTATGACGTACTCTGTATACAGTGCATCATGTCGCGTGAATCTCAACAACAGCCCCATAAATTAGATCCAGCAGGGATTATTAATCCACATTTTACATGAGAGGAAACTAAAGTTTTAGAAGGTTGTTTCACCTTAACAGACCCTCAGTTGCATTTCCTATTGAGGCTGTTGTGAAACTTTTCTTCTCAAGTCTCTGTAATAACAATGTAGATTTGAAGATCTTTCCCACCCATTAATAGGCCATGGGACCTGCTTACATCATAGGAAGCCTAAGTCACGTGTGGTAGGAGGAGTTCCCTGACAGGAAAAGGAAGTTATGTCACAGGAAATGTTGGGAGAGAGAGCCATTATGGCTGCTAATGGCTGCTAATGGCCGCCCTCATGATGGTTAGAGCTGAACAGACTGTGACAGCTATGCGTTTGTTTTTGGGAAGACCCCAGCAGGGGGTCGGAGAGGTTTTGGGATGGCGAGGCTCCATGGTGTGATATTATGTAGCAAATGATTTACTGCTCTGATAGACCGAATACGTGGCTTGTGGGATCTGGTTCTCTGGGGTCTGAATAAATGGTTTACTTCCTCTGCCTTCTCTGTGGAGAGTCTCTCATATTTTGCGATACAGAACCACGCAGGCATTTTGACAACCATCATCTATATTATGATTATTGCCTTGCTAATGCAGTCCCCTTCTTTGTCTTTCTTCCTGTCTCTCAGCAGACAATCTCCCTTCATACTTTACAAAGAAAACAAGTTATTAGCTCTGAGCTCTCTCGTCTCTCCTATTCTACATCTCAAAATCCTTTGATATCTTCCCATCTAGGTTTCCCGAATGCAGGTAAAAAGGGCTTCTAATTCTCACATAAGCATTCGGTGTATAGGAGCCTTTAATTCACCTCATACAAATTCAGAAGACAGGAAGAATTTGGTACCTCATAAATAATGAAAGCACATAAAGCTCCCAATTAGCCTATCAGATTCACCAAAAGAAAACTGAATTTGACGTTGCCATCATGGCCATCCTTTAACATTCTTGTGAGTAAGGAGTAGTATTCCCTACTGAGCCTTATAAAGACCCTTCTCCCCTGACTCTTCGTATCACCTTGTGCTTTAGACTCTGTCTGGAAGGTAAGCATACTATGACAGCTGCTAAATAAATAATTTCCTTTTCTTTGGGTCTGAACTATTTGAGAAACTCACTGGCTTTGAGCTCTAAAGAAGATGGTACACAAGATGGTACTTCCCCAAGAAGTACGTGGCTTTTGGAAATTCCCTTCTCTTTCTAAAAGGTTTGATCCATTAACTCAAACTTGGGAACTCTCATGCATGGGATCTCTCGAACTTGGGAGTTACTCATGAGCCCACCCAGGGATATGCTGGAGCCAGCTCTAACTGGCTAAGCTGACTCTTAAATTTTCACTGTGAGAATTTACACTTCAGATATTGGCAGTCACCACAAATCGGAGTCTGATTTATTGTTTTGTTAATTGTCTAGAAGACTTAAGGGAGTATTAATAATGTAGATTAAACTTAAAAGTGTACATGCATGAAGAGTCTGGTTGTTAAACATTAAACACAGCTATATTAGGGTGTTATGATTCACACCCCTTTGTGCTCTATAAATATTGCTTGAGCTCAGCAGATGTGCAGTAAGAGGCTCTATGAATGAAGTCATCATCAGATGGGAGGCCTGGCAACTCTAGGCTAATAATAGTAACAATATCCAGATTTAACATGTTAAGGTTTACAAAATGCTTGACACCCACATCTCCCTTGAACCTCATGATGACATCCCTTAGCCCATTCTTCAAATCTGGCTCTTCCCAGGAAATCTTTCTCTGCTGCCTAGGGAATTTAACCCTCCCTCTCCCCCCATCCCAGAAGTTGAGAGTTCTATGATTCTTTGCTGTCTTCTTACCACCCCACCCCTATCCTCTGCCCCAGGTTGCAGTTCCTTTTCCTGGGCCCTTTAGCTATTATAGCTTTTCTCAACTATTGGAGGACCTACTCCTTTCTCTGAGTACCCCTGGAACTAGAAGGGGTAGCTTAAAAGTTTCTCTTTTAATCTAGAGGGAAAGAGAGGGATGACCAGTATATGGCTGTCCTCTGAGAGCTAACAAACAGCTTTGGCTGTGACTCACTTGGTCAGAAGTTCTTAACCCTTTCTGTGTCACGGCCATTGTGGTAGTCTGGTGAAGCCTATGGACCCCTTCTCAGATCAATGTTTTTAAAAGTATAAAATAAAATACATACGATTATAGAAGAAATCAGTTATACTGAAATAGTTATTAAAATATTAGAAAAAGGTTAAAACACCTTAGATTAAGAGCACTTGTTTTAGACTAAGGGTATTCCACCTCGTTGAGACTTATAGTTTCCACATATATGCTTATGCTCGTGAATGCAACACCTCCCCAATAGGTACATGAATGTCTTCCACAAAGACTGTTTGCATGTATCCCAGACTTCACTCCAGACTCGATGTATTTTCTGCTTCAGGGTTGGCCAGCCCTCTCTCGAAGGATTCAAAGATATTTACTCCCTACTAATCTTTGGGTTGGGGAGCTAGTTGGGATGAGTCATCATCAGACTCATTTTCCTGAGTTCAAATGCAGCCTCAGACACTAAGTAGCTGCGTGACCTTGGGCAGGAAATGGCAAACCACTCCAGGAGCCAAGAGACCTCCAAATGGGGTCAAGAAGAGTTGGACAGGACTGAAAAACGACTGAAAAACAAAATCTTGGGGTGGAAAACAAGTTGAGAATTTTGATTACTTCTCATTACCAAGCACTTCTCCAGGTAACTCTTTTAGTCCAAGAGTAAGATTATTGGAATCGCATCTAACTAGATAATCCCTTCCATGTCTAATTCCATATATGACCCTAGGTCTGAGTTCCTCAGCAGCAGCTTAGACAGGTGTGCCCTTAGTATGAAGCATCTACTTGTAATTCTCAACTGGGAAGAAAGTAAAGATCTGAGCTCAAACTGAGTCAGGAAGCTCCAACTTCTGTGTTAGTCCTTTGAGTGAAGAGAGCCAGTCGTCTAGGTTTTTGCATTTCTCACAGCCCTAGAATAATGCCTGATACAGAACAGCTGCTCAGTTAATACGTGTTGATTGATTGATTATAGCTTCATTCCTCAGAGTCAGCAGTACCTAATTAAAACACAAATTACCCTGATGACCATGCTTTCAACCTTTTAACTATTAGTTAACGCTGTAGGAAGGTCTAGAGGCTTTTGGGCACAGGCTTTGGCAGGCTGACAAAGTCTATGGACTCCTTGGAATAATATTTTTAAATGAATAAAATAAAATGCATGAGATTGTAAAGGAAATCAATTATATTGAAATATTGTTATCAGAATATTTTTAAAAATTCATGGATTCCAGGTTGAGAAGCCTTGGGATAGAGGATAAAGTGGGAAGTAGGCAAAGTAAGATGCTATGAATGAGGGATGGAGAGCTATTTTTAATAGTATCGTATTTTTTCCCAATTCCATGTAAAGACAAATTTTAACATTCATTAAAAAAAATTGAGTTCCAAATTTTCTTCCTTCTTCCATTGCTCATGCCTCCCTTGCATAAGATAGTAAACAATTTGATATATGTTTACATGTATGTGCAATCATGTAAAACTAATTGACTGACTAATATTTCTATATTAGAAACAGACCAAAAGAAAAAAATGAAATAAAGAAAGTGAAAATAGTATGCTTCCATTAGGATTCAGATGCCATCAATTCTTTTCCTGGATATGGATAGCATTTTTCATCACGAGTCCTTTGGAATTGTCTTGGATCATTGTATTGCTGGGAATAGTTAAGTCATTCACAGATCGTCATCGTACAATGTTACAGTTACTTTGTATAGTGTTCTCCTGGTTCTGCTCACTCCACTTTGTATCAGTTCATGTAAGTCTTCTCAGGTTTTCCTGAAATTTGTCTGCTAGTCCTTATAGCACAACAGTATCCATTACGCTCATAAACCACAACTTGTTCAGCTATTCCCCACAGCTATTAATTGTGTGGTCATGGTCAAATCATACAATCCCTCTGAGGTCACATTTCCTTCTCTTAAAATGATGGTAAAATAGCATCTTCCTTATAGCCTCTTACGTGTGACTATCTCCTAACTCCCAGTATTTTCACTGGCTGTCCTCCACGTGTGGAACTTTTCCTCTTTAACTCTGCCTTCAGGCTTCCTTCAAGTAACAGCTAAAGTCCCACTTTCTGCAAGAAGTCTTTCCCAGTCATCCTTATCTTTCAGCCTTCTCTCTGGCACTGCCTCCATTTTATTCTGTATTGTGTCTTGTTTGTTTACAGCTATTTGCATGTTGTCTCCTCCATTAGAATATGAGCTCCTTGAAAACAGGGACTGGGTTGTTGCCGATTGTCTGTCACCCATTTTTTTTATATGCTAAGAGCTTAGCACAGTATCTGGCACATAAAAGCCACTTAATAAATTCTATTTGATTATCAGTCATAACTGACTGATTGGGGGTTGCTGTAAGGATCATATGACTTAATGTGCTTTGTAAATATTAAAGCATCATAGAAATATCAGCTATTGTTTTAATATTATCATAATTATTCTTAATAATGGATGCCAGTTTCCTCATCTCTGTTATAGAAATCATTATGCCTTAGGACCTGAGTCAAAAGGTTATTGTAAGGTCCCTACATACTCTGTAAATCTTAAAGAGTTATAGTAATTCCAAGTACTATTATCATTGTCTATGGCAGCCACAACAATATATCATTATAGATACAGCATGGGGAAGTGTATAGAAAGCCAGTCTTGAAATCAGAAAGACCTGGGTTCAGGTCTTACCTTTGATGCAAACAGGTTAGATGTCCTTAGCCAAGTCAATTAACCTCTCAGTGCCCCAGGCAACTCTCTAAGACTGAAGCTGTTCATCTTCATTGGGAGAGGAATTTTCCTTACTTGGAGTGTTTGATTCCAATGAAGTTACAGGTCTGACCACATGCACGCACACACACGTATATACGTACACACACACATATATATACATATATAGCATGTATATCGACACACACACATATATATATACATATAGCATGTATATCCACACACACACACACACACACACACACACACACACACATATATATATATATATATATATATATATATATATATATATATATATATATACATACTTTACTTTCAATCATCAAAAATCTACCTTCTCTCTCTTCCCCCCTCTGAAAGAAGGAAAGAAAAGAAAACTAAAATCCTTGTTCCAAACATGTTAAGGCAAGGAATTTTGAAGCTGGCTATCATGTGTGTGTACATGCATATGCACACATAGACATAGTAATTATGTAATGATATGTAGTAAGTGTATCTAAGACATATATATGTGTATATATGTATGCACACGTATACACACATGCAGATATGTGTGTATTTGTCTCGTACTTTATCAGGACATGGTTAGCTTGTTTTATCATTAGTTCTCTTGAATTGTGGTTAGTCATTATGCTCAATCAGAGTGTAATTCCAACTCTTTCAAAATTGTTTGTCTTTACTATTTTGTTGTCATCATGTATTATTCTCCTGGTTCTATTTCCTTCACTCTGCATGATTTCATATAAGTCTTCCCAGGTTTTTTGGAAACCATGCCCTTTGTCATTTCTTAAAGGCAATAGTATTACATCTTATCCATATACCACAACTTGTTCAGCCATTCCCCAATTTATGGGCAACCCCATTTCAGATTCCTATGCTTTGATACTTCAAAAAGAGAAATATTTTTATTATCATTAGAAATATTTTTATGTTCTGGATAAGATGTTTTTGGCATGTATGGTCTTATATATAATTTTATATATCATTATATGGCATTTACTTAGGAATGATCTCTTAATATATGCTCCTATTTCTCCTTCTCTCCCTCTCCTCCCATTTCTAAGTACAGTAAAATATTTTTTCTTTACCTAAATTGTGTGCATGCGCATGTGTATTCTTCCATTTTTTGACCAGTTCAGATGAGAATAAATGTCAAGTGGCAGCCATGCGCTCCAGCCCCTTCTCCTTGTTTGAATAGATATCTGCTTGTGCACCCCAATTATATATAATAAATTTCCTTTCTCTTACCCTCCCTCCACCTCCAACAGCAGATTCCTCTTCTGTCCTCTTTCCTTTCTTTACTTAAGATCATTAAAATATAACAGAGCAATTCCAGGCCTTGTCTAATTAGACTCTCATTATGTTCCTGGATTGGGCAACTAGGTGGCACACTGGATAGAGCACTGAATCAGAAAGACCCAAGGTCAAATCCAGCCTTAGACACTTATAGCTGCGTACTTGAGCAAGTCACTTAACCCTATTCATCTCAGTTTCTTCATCTGTAAAATGAGCTGGAGAAGGAATGGCAAAGCACTCTAGTATATTTGACAAGGACACCCCAAGTGGGGTATGAAAAGTTGGGCATGATGGAAACTACCAAACAACAACAAATATTACCCTTGATGATAATAAGGTTCATAAGGGACACCCATATTTTTTCCCATATTTTTCAATGTAAGTGGTTTTTACTTATTTAGCTACTTATGATTGTTCATTTGTGTTTACCTATTTATGTTTCTCTTAGCTTCAGTGTTTGAACTTCAAAGTTTCCACTCAGCTCTGGTCTTTTCCTCAGGAATTCATGGAAGATTCCTATTTTATTAAAGATGCATTTTAACCCTTAAGATTATATTCAGTTTTTCTGGGTAAGATGTCCTTAGCAATTAATCTGTATCCATCAGCTTCTAGAGAATTGTATTTGGAAAGGCAAGCAAAGTGGGACTTTCTGTTTTTTGTTTTTCTTTTTTTTGTTTTGGAGTGCTTCTTAGCACTAAGGCAATCAAGTTCCTTTGAGTCTTGCTTTTGTCTGAATCAAGAGTCATTGATGGGAAACAATATATATCGTGCTGGTCTTGATTAGAGATCTTTCCTATGTCCTTTTGCTAAGCAGATGCTAAGCCTTAGGCCTACACCCTTTTGCTAAGTAGGCACTAAGCCTCAGGGCCCTAAACAGGGTATCTATTCTCTGAGGTTAACATTTTCCTTTGGGGGCTTACTCATGGGAAGAGTATTTCTGTGACTTGGCCAGATGAGACTCTAGGTAGCTGTTAAGGAGCACTGCCCCCCCACTTTGAAAAACCCAGATGTTGGTACTTTTCTCTCTGGTAACTATGCATATAATGTCTTGGTCACACAGCTAGAAGCCTGTCTGTTGATTTGTATTATTTTGCTCTGTTTATATAGTTTCTCCTTGTAATTTCTGCTTGTTTTCTCTGAAGTTCAGGGTGCTGACTTTTTCCCCTGAACTAAGTGAATGATATATGTATGTTTAATTCAAATGAGATTGTAAACCCCTTAAAGTTTCTTTCCTTAGAAAAGCAGATCAAAGATCCTGTGCTAGCAGCCCTCCTGGGTGCTTACGTTATTGGTCTTACACCCCCACAGCAGCTGTTAGCAACACTGTTGTTACTACAGTATTCCAAGCTCTTTTCCGCTCTAAAGTGGTGACGGCTAAATTGTGTGTTAATCTCCCTATAGCTCCTTGGTACTTGAATTCTTTCTTTCTGGCTGATTGTGATATTTTTTCTTTGACCTGGAGGAACTAGATTTTAGCTGTAAAGTTTGGGAAATTTTCATTCAGGAGGTAACTGGTAAAATCTTTCCATTTCCACTTTGCCTTCTGGTTCTGAGAAATTTGGGCAGTTTTCTTTTAGGATTTCTTGAAACAGAATGTCTAGGGTTTTTTTTTTGTAGTTTTTGGTAGGTTTTTTTCAAGTAGTTTGATGATTCTTAATTTTTTTCTCTTTGACTTATTTTCTAGGTCAGTTGCTTTTGCTATAAGATATTATACATTTAAAAACATTTTTTTTTTCAGTTTTTTGACTTTGTTTTAAAATTTTGTCGTCATAAAGTCATTGGTTTCTATTTAGTCCATTCAGAGTTTCAGGGAGTTTGTTGTATAGGTAAGGTTTTTGCATCTTTTGTACCAAGGAAATCCCATTCTAACTCTTCCTTCTATAGATGTTATTTCTTTTCTAAAATTTTTCCTCTGGTATTCTCATTTTACTGATGAAAACATTTTTGACTCTTTTGTATGACTCTTTTTTCATCTCTTCTAAAATTCTGGTTGAGCTTGTGCCCATCCTGTGTTTTTCTTTGTGGCTTTGGTTATAGATGGTTTGGAGTTATTCTCTTCTTCCAGCTTTGTGTCTTGAATGTCTCTGTTGCAATAAGAGCTTTTTATGGTGTGATTCTTTTTTTGTTTGCTCATTTTTCCATATTGCTTCTTGACTTTAAGCAGAATCTCAGGGCTAGGCTCTGTACACTTCTGTAGGGAAGCTCTGGGCTGGTCCTGCTATTGCTTTCTTGGGAATACTGAGTGTTATGTTTTCCCCAGGATCTCAGGGATTGCTCAGGCTAGGAACCTACAAGCTTTCATTGCTCCTAAAGTGGTCTGGTCCAGGGTAAAGTTTGAGCATTCCTACACCCCTCCCCCACCCTCCTTGCTGCTCTGCAGGTTCCTGACCTGGGTTTGGGTCTGAGCAAGCTTAGACTACTAGTCTAAGTAGACTTAACTACTGTTAGCCCATTGGGAAACTCTGCTGGTTCAGAGAGAGAACTACAGGCTCTCTTGTGAACTAGGATTTTAGCCCTGGTTATTTCCATGCAGATAGGGTTGGAACTAAGATACAATTTTGCTTCTGGGACTTAAGCCATATTGCTGATGCCTGCTTCTCAACTTCCTCCTTTTTAGGTATGCCACCTAGAACTTGTGACTGCTCTTTATCTCTCCTCAGTCTCCTTTGGATCTGAGACCAAGAACTGGATAGTGGGCAACAAATCTGCAAGTTAAGACCTGTCCCCAATGAGGTACCCTGGAATGGATCTGGGGGTTCCTTAGCCAAGGTCTGAGTAGCTCCTTCTGTCCCAATGCACAGACGCTCCTTGGCTGTCCTCTATGAAAGACCGATCCTAGCCAGACTCTGTCCCTGCTATCTGCAGACCTTACTGTCTTCCTATGTCAGCCTGGGCTAGAAAAGTGACTCGTGACTTTTTCTTGGATTTTTCCATCAGGATTCAACCTGGTATATTTTTCAATGTGGAGGAGTTTATTTTTTGGGGGGGTGGTGGTGGTGGTGATGGCGGTGAAGTATGGTGAACTACTCTGCCTTCTTGCTCTGCCCTCTATAGGTCTGATTAAAAAACAAAACAAACTCACAGGCATGACAAAGGTAGCCTTTATACGGAAATTACAGTAGAATCAAGGAAAATCTACTCTGTGATTGTATCTGCTCTAGAGGAAACTAAGGAAGCCTAGGAAACCTGACTACAAGGAGAAGCCAGGTCTCCTTCACACCGGGAAATTTGCTTCCCTTTTTGGATCCTGAGATGGTTTTTTTCTTTCTTTTTTTTCTTTCTTTCTTTTCTTTCTTTAGAAGTGATGGCATCTGGCTTGGGAGTGCAAGTATTCTTCACTCACCTTTAAACTGCCGTGGCTATTACTGAATCTCTGGCAGTGATATGTTGATTATGTGAATTTAAAGCCCCACAGGAGCCAGAGGAATGACAGATCAGACTCTCTTAAACTAGAAATAAAACTCAGGAGTCTGGCAGCAGGACGTAGTGCTCTTGCCCCAGCTGACCTATTGGTGTCACTCTGATAGAACGACTGCTTCCAGGCCAGATGGTGGATTGTTTAAATTGAGATTTCTCAACCTGTTTTTCCTATTAATGGTTCACTTTGATATTCAGTCTTCATACAGTCAATAACTCTTCATTGTCAAACTCATTGGCTTCTTTTTGTAAACTGGCAGCCAAACTCCAACATACCTCCATGTATCTAAACCATTGCACAGAGTTCAATTTCTTTTAAGTCCCCCAAACCAAACCTTTTGAATCTAATCACTGTTACAGGCTGACAGCCATAGAGTCTGCCTTTTGTCAGTTGACTGTAAGTCTAGTGGCTTTTTAAGAGCAATGGGATTGAAGGAGGAGAATGGAAAGCCCATTTGACCTTTTGTTTAGAGACACTAAATAAAGATCAGCTTGGAAAGGCAGCTTTTCAAGAATACCAAGATATCTACTATAAAATCAGTAGTAGGAATTGCATCTGCTTAGGTTACTTTATATATTTGATCTACCACAATCCAATGGTCATAAAATAGAAACTTCTAAATATTTGTTGAATGCCTGAATGAGTGAGTAAATGAATAATCATGGATATACGATAGGGAATGGTTGATGATGGTAATCTGTTAAGTAGCTCCTCCGAATATGTGAAGGTATCTTCCTTTGCTTCTTTGAAGAGGAGGTGGTGGGGTGCAGGTGGTGGGGTGGGGGGGTGGGGGGTAGGGAATGGGTATGGAATACTTTATATAAGACTTTTTTGATATGTTAATTAGTTTCACAGAAGTTTATTCTTCATTTTAAAAAATTCTTTATGATGAAAAGATCTTTCTGGGAGGAGGGAATAGAATGAAAAATGTAGGTGATATAAAAACATAAGATATAAATAAAATTTTATTAAAAAATAAATAGTTCCTCTGAGAAATAAGAGGGTGATTGCAGAGGGTTCTTTGTGATCAGATTAAATTGCCAGAAGGTGCAAGGAAATGGATAAGAGAGGCAGGGTACTGTCAAGGACCAAGAATCATTTTTGAATCAGCTATATCTCAGTTCAAGTCCATTCTGTAAGACATACTAGTTGTGTGACCATGGGCAAATCACTTAACCTCTTAGTACCCTAGGTTTCTCTCTAAAATAATGTCACAGATGAGCTACTGATCTGCTTCAGTAGAGGGAGGTCCATATGGGACTTCCCTGCATTGATGAAGTCATAAGGCCAGATCAAATGAATGGACACCAGATATCCAGAGATACAATTATTTACGGTTGTATTGGACGTTGGCTCCAGGTAGGAGGCAAATTAGCAAACATCCTCGCTAATTCTCCTTGATTGATATGGATTCATCAATTCTAATTTTCTGGTTCTAATGACATTTGGATATATTTTCTCAGAGCTTACCTTCCAAAGAAATGTTCAGACTCTACTTTGTTCTATATGGATTCTGCAAACAGAAGCTGACAACTGGAAAGATCCCTGAAAGGCCTAGTAGAACCATTAGTCAGCCTGGTCAGCAGGTTAGAAAGTGGCTCTTTTGAAAGATGGCATAGTAGAGTCACTAGACTGGAAAAGAAAACTAAATTTGGAGGCAGGAGATCTGAATTTTAGTTTCAGCTCTACTGAAAACTAGCTGCATGACCTTAAGCGATGTCTCCTAACCTTCTAGTTTCACATAGTATAGCTGCTGCTGGGTACTTTTTCTAGGTTATAGGTAATTGAGCTCAGTTGCAGAAGGTCAGATATGTCTAGTAAACCTACAGGGCATGTTGTAACTACTTGCTAGATTCTATGTCCCAGCTGTGGAATATTAAAGTAATCTTTGCCATGGATTGCATGCAGATATCTAGGGGAAAACAGAGGTTCATGCTAGAGTTATGAACCAAAAAGAGAGAAATGACAAGGAAATGCCAAAATATCAGAGCAGAGCCACTGAAAACCTCCTATTGCCTTTACTACAACAATTCCTATAAACTCAGTAGTAGAAATTGTGTCTGCTTAGTTTGCTTCATATATGTTAACATCACAATACCATAGTCATAGTAAGAAACATCTTTCATTTTCAAAGAGGACCAGTGACATCATGGGTGATGTCTTGACTTCCGTGTGAATTGGATTTAAGTGAGGCAGAGTTGCGTAAAGTCATCAGTCTTACTTTTTCTTCTAGACTCATTGAAGTCCAGTGGTAAGACAAAAGTCAAGACAACTAGTGATGGCCTGGGATGTGGTGGATGACTTGGCGTCTTCGATGTCTGATAATGCTCTAAGCACTCCACAATGCATTCTTCAGCTGCCTTCATGGCCGTTAACATAATTTGTTCTTATCTACCCATTCTTCCAGGGGAAGTCTTAATATGCTTAGGGTTAACAACCCTCTAACTCACCAATAGGTTTGCATCCTATTGGTTACCCTCAACCTGGTTTAGCTTGTCTGCAGAAATGGTTTTTACCAGGGTGTGGCCTCTACACATGCTCTGTAAATAAGTTGTTGAATGCAGGACTGATTAACCAATAAACGAGCATTTATTAAGCAGTCAATGATTTACCAGGTACTGGGCTAGGTGCTGAGGATACAACAGCAAAAGGAGGAATAATCATGAACCTATGAAAATGCTTTAGATTTTATTATAAACAGTGCCAAATCATATCAGTTATATCTTATGTGCCTAGGTTCCTTGGCTATAGTCATGAAAATAAGCTTAGAAAAGACAGTAGATGTTGCTCAAAGATAAGGAAGTATATTTGCAAGGAAGTCCTAGACTACAAACTTTATTGTTTTACAAAACAGCTCTATTGATCTCATATGGGAATAGTTTTTGATGTATTTCTAATGTAGCTCCAATGGAAACCTACCCAATTTAGCCATTGGGTAGAAGGCAAATGACTCCTCATACCTTCTATTTCATTTAATGCTTAAGTTTATAGAATACTTTTACATCATCATGTAATTTGATCCTAAAAACAACCTGGACTCGTAGGTAGCATGGGCATCACTAGATCTGATTTAAAGATGAGGAATCTGAAGCTCAGAGAGGCTATGATTTGGTTAGTAAATATAGAGCTGGGACTAAAACCAAGGAACTAAATCCTCCTCAATCACAGGCTTTCCCACCGTATCACACTGCTTACCGAGCTTTCTGGGGTTTTAGGGCTAAATTTAGCCTCGTAAAAATGACCAAATTCAGATATGGCACCATCAGTTTGAAGTACGGGTTCTTGACTTGGAATTCATGAAGATCATGGATAGATTTGGAGAAGTCCATGAAACTGGACAGGAAATGGGAAATTTTATATAAATATGCACATATATGTATGTATGTATGTGTATATATGTACACATGTGTCTGTCTATCTATCTGTCTGTCTATCTATCTGTCTGTCTGTCTGTCTATCTATCTATCTATCCATCTATCTGTCTGTCTATCTATCTATCCATCTGTCTGTCTGTCTATCTATCTATCTATCCATCTATCTGTCTGCCTATCTATCTATCTATCTATCTATCTATCTATCTATCTATCTATCTGTCTGTCTGTCTGTCTGTCCGTCCGTCCGTCCATCCATCCATCCATCCATCCATCCATCCATCCATCCATCTATCTATCTATCCATCTATCTGTCTATCTATCTATCTATCTATCTATCTATCTATCTATCTATCTATCTGTCTGTCTGTCTGTCTGTCTGTCTGTCTGTCCGTCCGTCCGTCCATCTATCTATCTATCTATCTATCTATCTATCTATCTATCTATCTATCCATCTATCTGTCTATCTATCTATTTATCTATCCATGTCCTTATTTTCCCTAGCCACTAGGTGAAATTAGGCATTTCCTTCATTGTGAAACGCTGGTAACAAAACATCATTTGGTAAAAGGACTCCCTAGGTTTGACCAGACTGCCAAATGGGTCCATGACACACAAAAAAGCTAATAACTTCTGGTTTAAAGAAACAAAGAGGAGAGATGTATTGTGGGGATCCCATCTAAGATAATTTCCTCTTGTTACTCTTAAAATCTGGTTAGCTGAAGTTACAATGCCTAAGTGACATTTGAAATATGTGTACATCATTAAAGCAATTCTGAATGTTTCAATGTTCTTGAGAAATTTGACAAACAACTAATTGTAAAACAAGAGTGCTGATATTTATTTAAATTCATTCTAAGCCATGACTGGAAGCATAAATGTATTCTGGGGTACCATTTATAGAAATGACAAACCATGCAAAGGGCAAACATATTATGATTTGTGACAAATATTTCAGCTCATAGAAAATTGCTATTTTCAGTCAAGAAAGTTCCCAATTATGTAGCATTAATAATTTTCATTTTAAAAATTTCATTTCCCAAAAGATGTTGAAAATTTGCTTAGTATAGCATCCCTCCTGGTTCTACTTCCCCAACTCCTACTTCCATTAGCAGGGTCCATCATCAGATGGTTATTGCTGCTTCTTTCCAGCTTCTAGGTGTAACCCTATGGTAGTTACCGTTACCTAGTACTGTTACTCACAACATCCTACCAGTGTGCTCTCTATTGATTATCAAGCAGAGTTAATTAGCTTTTTAGAAAGGTTATTTTCTAAGCAGGTAGAGCAGGGAGAGTTGGTATAAAAATAACACTCCTCCAAAAGACTGGGGGCATACTCTCCCACAAGTACATTAAGGTCCAAGAAAAGAATATGTTCAAACTTAGAATCCAATACTGGTCATGCATGCAGGATACATGACTGTCAAACAAGGTACCTAACAGATCTAGGTTACTAGAAGTCCTTTTCTCTCTTTGTGAAATCTTTATGAAGTTCCCCCTTAAGTGTAGGGCTCTCTTTGCTGGGAACTGAGCATTGGTGCCCTTGAAAAATCCCGAAACTGACTTTTCAAATCAAGTTAATTTTTCTTCCCAGGCAAATGTGAGTTTAAATTTATAGACCTACAGGTTCATTGGGAGGACTTTAAAAGTCATTAAAGTGTAGTAAAGGTGGAATGAACATAGCAGTAAGGTTCAGAAGACCAAGATTTGAGTCTCAGCTCTGCAACTTAATATTGGAATGATACTTGGCAATAATAATAATATTATTAATAATAATAAATCTCTGAGCCTCAGCTTCTTAAATTGTTAAGTGGGGATAATGATAAACTTCCTTGCCTAAATCACATGTTTGTTAATAATAACTACAAATTATCCAGCATGCTGAAGTTTGTAAAGTTCCATACTTTGAGCCCTATGGGATAAATACATGTCCATTTTACAGATGAGTTAAGGGAGGCTTAGACGGTAGGCCATTGGCAGACAACTGGTAAATATCAAAGACAGGATTTGAATCCGAAGCTTCTGGCTCCCAAGCTTAGCACGCTATCTGTTATGTCACATTGACCTATAGTAGAATAATATAATAATGTATCAAGTAAAATAAGTTATGTGAAACCTCTGGGAAAAGCATAGATCAGTATATAAATATGATATTATTATCATTATGATTATCATTAGCCATGAGGTGCAGTGGGTAGAAGGCTGGTCTTGAAGTCTGAAAGGCCAGTTCAAGTCCTGGCTCACGCACTTAACAGCTAGATGACTCTGGGCAAGTCACTTGGCCTCTTTTGGCTTCAGGATTCCTAACTATAGAATGGGGATCACAACCGTGCCTCGCTCCCAGACTTGTTTGGAAGGATAAAATAGATGATACAGGTAAGAAAGATTCTGTGGAATTGAAAGTGCTATAGAAACGCAAACTATTTTTATTATCTAGTCCAGTCTCTGACCAGAACGAATGAGGAGCTTGACACTCCAATAAGCTAACAATCCAAATTGTTTTAAGCTTGCAAATGGCTCACATTTAGAATATTGGAAAATTCAAAAAGCTTGAGAACTGTAGAGAAAGTTAGCAATCATCTACTGGGATGACTCAGTGAAAAAGCTTAGCATCTGATTCTATTTTATTTTTTATTATTTAGGACAAAGTCTTCCTTTGATCTGAAATACACAAATAATTGTTCCAATTCCATATTTCCCACTATACATTCCTCCTTTTCCTTTTCTTCCTCCTCCCCTCCTTCTCCTCCTTGTCTTCCTCCTCCTCTTTTTCTTTCGTTGGTATAACAGTGATTATTCTGCCCCATATCACACCTGCCAGGTATGTTACATTATCCCTCCAGGATTCTCTGGGGATATTTAAGAAGCTGACGGTTTCATTTACCCACTTAACAGTCAGATTAGCTTTGCAAAGGAATATTTACTTTTAAAAATATAGCAAGAAGAATAGACAAACATCCCCACCCAACACCTGGAGGCAGGCCATAATTCCTCCTTGAACCACCTTAGTCTCTGGTTTAGGGAGGAAGATTAGGATAACAGTTTAACTCAGTTTCTATATAGCATGGTACCCCCAAGTTCTAAGTACAAAGTACCCCATGACTTGTTTCCTGGCAACCTGGCTTCTTAGGGTATCTCTGCTGGGTTGGCAACAATTTCTGGAATTCTGTCTCCAAGACTGCCACGGCTGGGGCTGTCATGTCTGATGACTCCACTTTCTGAGCGTAGAACTGAAGAGAACCACCAAAACAGAACAAAATTCAAGGCTCTTTTTTGGGGGCCACAGGGGAGGTAGCTCTCCTTCTACCCAGCTCATCGCAAGGTGTCCATGCTGTGAACAAACAGGACCCACATCCCCTGGTATGCAGCTGGAGAGAGAGAGAGAGAGAGAGAGAGAGAGAGAGAGAGAGAGAGAGAGACAGAGAGAGAGAGAGAGACAGAGAGAGAGAGAGAGAGAGAGAGAGAGAGAGAGAGAGAGAGAGAGAGAGAGAGAGAGAGGGACAGAGAGAGACAGAGAGAGAGAGGGACAGAGAGAGACAGAGAGGGATACAGAGACAGAGAGAGAGAAAGAGAGGGAGACAGAGACAGACAGAGAGACAGATGCAGAGGCAGAGACACAGAGAGAGATACATAGAGAGAGAAAGATAGAGACACACAGAGAAGAGAAAGGCACACAGAGAAAGACACAGAGAGGGTTCCAGTCTGGAAGTTTAAAAGTTGCAGCCTGCTTTGGCTAGTAGAAATAGAATACTTCCACCCATGCAGCAGGGGAACACAAAATGTCTTCTCTCAGAAGCAGGTCCCTGCTATGGCCCACATGGGTGCTAGCATCTTAGGTGATTTGGACATATACAGAGCCTGGAAACATTGGAGCTGAAAAATTCACTATCCTGAAGTAGACCTGGTGATAAACATCTTTGAACTTAGATAATTAATCCTCACATGATGGACATGCAGTCTGTCACCAGGCCCATGCTGGAAGCCTTTTTAGCTTGGTGGGACCTATCAGAACTTATTCTGTGCTGACACAGCCTTCAAGAACTCAGGCCACGAAATTTCATAATGAATTGTCAGAGCAGGATTTCGAAAGGCAGATGTAATAGATTATTAATTTTTTTAAATTAGAAGGTGAATTAATAATAATACAGCCCAATACCATCATTTTTCATGAGGACCAAACAAAGGTCCCACATTTTATACCATAAACCTCATAAAACACAGGCCAATTTCACAGCTATATGCCTAGATTGAATGTGTTATGAATCTAGGATAACTATGTTCTCTTCCCTAATGTGGGCATGCTGCTGCAAAGCTAATTTTGCTGTGGTCCCGGCTGTGTGCCTCCACCTCCACAAATGTTGCTATTTCCTAATCTGTAAAATAAAACTTGATCAGGAATTCTTAACCTGGAGCCTGTAAACTTGCTTTTTAAAATGTTTTGATAACTGTATCCAATGTCATTGCTTTCTGGTTTAATCTTATGTATCTTAGACATGTAAAAACATTCTCAGAAGGGGTCTAGACACACAAACAAGGAAGAAGCTCTGGATCGGACAGTCTCAAAGGTCCCTTCCAGTTAGAATATTTAAGGAGTCTGGATGAGTGTCATCATCAGCTCCTCACTGTTTCTCCACATATCCAAACAGTTGCCGGATTTAGTCATTTTGAACGTCTTTCACACGTCTCCTCTCCACTCATAAAGCCGTTACTCTAGTATCGAGCTTTATCACTATTACAATAACCTCCTAATTGGTCTTCAAAGCTGCCTCGAATCTCTTTCTGCTCCAACCCAGTCCACATAGCAGCCAAAGGGATTTTTCTAAAGCCTGTTACCTCTAGATTTTCTCTCTGTTTGGCTTTTAAAGCTCTCACAACCTCCTCTCATCCTACCTTTCCAGTTATATCACACATCACTCCCATCTACTACCTTCCAGGAACTCATCAAATAGGTCTCCTTCAGTCTTGTTCTTGACCCATAATAACCCTGCTCTTTTCGTGCCTTTGAGCTGGCTATGTTACTCATGCCTTCAACTGTAATCCCTAGTTTCTTTCAAGGTGCTGCTTGAGTGCTGGGTTCCACAGGAGATCTTTCCTGACTTCTATCTGTTCATGCCTCCCCATACCCCAGGTTACTTTGTATTTATTTTTCATTTGCTTTGCATAGAGCTGTATATTTATACATATGTATATATGCATATTGTATTATCTGTTAAAATGTAACCCCCTGCAGGACAGGAACTGTTTTCCATTTTACCTTTTGTCTCAAGCATTTAGAATCGGCCCAAGCACAGTGTTTGTTCCCTGATCTATACAGGTGACTCTTCAATCCATATATCCAGCCTCGTCTTTCTCCTGAGTTCCAGTCCCACATCTGTAACCATCCACTGAACATTTCTAGTTGCATGTGCCTCAAATTTACCATGTCCAAAATATAACTCAGTATTTTTCACCATAAATCTACTACTCTTCCTAACTTCTATCTATTTTTGAAGGCACTGCTGTTTTTCTAGACATCTAGGTTCACAACCTAGGAGATATCCTCAACTCCTCACTCTTATTCATCCTTCATATGCAGTCGAGTGCTTAGTCTTGTCAATCATAACTTCTCGACATCACTTGTATCATTCCTTGTCTCTCCCCTCACAGATCAATAGTTCTAGTTCAGAGCATCCCTACTTCTCATCTAGATAATACAAGAGCCTGCTGATTGGTTTCTCTGTATCCAGTCTCTTTTCTAATTCAGCCTCCACACAGGTAGCAAGTTAATATTCCTGAAGCACAGGTCTGATCATGAAGTCCCCTGCTCAAGAAACTTTGGTGGCTCCCCATTAACTTGAAGATAAAATATAATGTCTGTTGGACATTTAAAGTTCTTCAAAATTTGGCTCCTGTCTACCTTTCCAGGCTCATTACATGCTACTTTCATTAGGCTCTAGGCAAATGAGACCACTTGCTATTCCCAGTGCAGGAGATTCCATTTCCTGTTTCCTTATTTTTGCACACAATGTCCTAACTTCCTGGAATGCACTCAACTCTTTCCTCTTCCTCTTGGAACTCTTGGCTTCTTGCAGGGTTTAACTCAAGTGCCACCTCCTTCAAGAGACCTTTTCTGAGTCCCCTAGTTGTCAGTGCCACTTCAGCATCATTTTGTATTTGTTGGGTCTCATTAATTTGTTTTTTTCCCTTGTAGATTTGCTGATCTCTTTTGAGTGACTGGGGATATCAAGGAGGGACTCTTGTAGTATTCTGGGGTACAATCAGCATCATCCAGATACAGGAGCATCTGATGAACTTCAAAGTTCTTTTCTGTTTGGACTCCACACAAAACATATTCCATGACATTGGTCAGAATATATCCTTATTTTAGGCTGGTTTAATATTGATTTTATATTGAAAAACTTTGGAATATCACAATCTCAGGGAAAACCCCCATAATTAGTGGCTCACTCAAAGTACAATGAAGAGTCAAGTAAGACACATATGAATTGTGATGTACTCTAATTTTGACCTATGGGGGGAAAAAGAAATGGGTCAGTAACATATCAAGGTTGAGAGATAACAAGTAGAAAAACCAAGAGTTACACTGAACTCAAAGAAAATACCCAGAAGAATGCTTATAGCATGTTGGGCGTCTCCTTTGTGGAGAGACGGGAGAACATTAACAAGAATAACAAGGAAACATCAATGGATTGCTACCTGTGCTGATGAATGGCATGCCTACCTAGATGGAATCATAGATCATTGGAGGAATGAGGAATTAAAATATTGCTATTGCTAATAAAAGATAATTAATTATGAGGATTATAATGCATTAAGTCATTTTGTAAGATCTTACCAGCATAAATATCTTCCCAGACTATGGTAGGGCAGATTAGTTTTCTTTCTGCTTCTCACATGGCTCTCCATCTCCCGTTGCTATGCCCTTGCAGCAGTTATACCCCTTGCCTAGAATGCACTCGCTCCTCACCTCTACCCCACGCAATCCTCTTTTTCCAAGACACAGCTTGAACATCACTTACAACAGGAGTTCTTAAACCTTTTTTTTTAATGTGATATTGTGTACTAGTTAAGCCTATGGATTTCTTTTTTGAATAAGTTAATTTATTTATTTTTAGTTTTCAACATTCACTTTCATAAGTTTTAAATTTTCTCCCCCTCCCTCCCCAAGATGGCCTGCAATCTGATATAAGCTCTACATATACATTCCTATTAAACATTTTCACAATTGTCATGTTGTATAGGAGAATTAGAATGAATGGGAGTAACCATGAGAAAGAAAAACATAAAACAAAACAAATCAAAAAAGAGAATAATCTGTTTCAATCTGTATTCAGAGTCCGTATTTCTTTTTCTGGATGTGGATGGCATTTTCCATCATGATTCTTTTGGAATTGTTTTAGGTCCTTGCATTGCTGAGAAGAGCTAAGTCTATCAAAGTCAATCATTGCACACTGTGGCTATTACTGTGTACGATATTCTCCTGGTTCTCTTCACTCTTTGCTCACTTCACTCAGCATCAGTTCGCGTAAGTCTTTCCAGGTTTTTCTGATACCTGCCTACTCATCATTTCTTATAGCACAATAGTATTCCATTACATGCCTATACCACGACTTGTTCAGCCATTCCCCCAATGATGAGCATCCCCTTGATTTCCAATTCTTGGCTACCACAAAGAGAGATGCTATAAATACTTGTGTACATGTGGGTCCTTTTCCCATTTTTATGATCTCTTTGGTTATAGCCCTAGAAGTGGTATTGCTGGGTCAAAGGGTGTGCACTTTTTATAGCCCTTTGGACATAGTTCTGGATTTCTTCTTAGAATAACAATTTCTTCCCTACATTCAAAATGAAAGGAAATACTGCATTTCAGTTAGAAGTTAGCGAAAATAAAGATGTGATTTTTTTTCCTAGTGCAAGTTCTCAGACCCTTGAGATCTATCCACTGACCTCTTGGAGTTCTGGGGTTTTTATGTTCTTACTCTTGTTCCATACAATACCTTTACTGTTCTTTCCGACAATTAGTGTCCTTCCACAACTACCTTGTATTTAAATATTTGAATTTATTTCATACATATGTATTCCATATATATACTTATATATATGTACATATTTTAGTCGTCGATGGAATACGAGTTTCTTGAGAGTAGAAATTGTTTGATTTTTTTGCTTTTGTTTTTGTTTTGTATCACCTGACCATAGTACAATGCCTGCTACATGGTAGGTATTCACTAGAGGCTTTTTAGTTGATTAGATGTGTAATTCAGCTTGCTAGAGGAGAACATTTTTGGGGACTACTCAAGAATATTAGACACAGTTGGATCTTGTATTCTTTCAACTCTTAGTCAACTGAGCTACTATGAAGAGGTGGTCTGCTAGAGAAAGTTTTCTGTCAAATAAAATATATTCCCTTATATTTTCATCACTCCAACATCTTTGTTGAACACACAATTCTGATGCAGTTTTCACAGAGATGAAAAAGTGTGTATATAAGTTGCTAATTATTAATATATCCTCAGCTACCATTTCAGATCTGCCTTCCCCTCCTCTGCGCCCTCTGGAATTCTTACTCCATAATTAACAAATTTTCTTTCATCCTAAATTTCTTCATTTCTTACCCTTTCCATCTTCTGGAACTCGCTTTGAACTGTCTCCCTCCTGATGATACTGTTTCCTTAAACACTCTACCCAGTATTGGCTGTGTTTTCTCCTCTAATCCTCCTCCTTCCCACCTCAGTAGTTCAGGTGGAGGAGTTGGAATACTCTTGCTTCCATATGTCACTCTCAGATTCTCCCTCTGGTTACCACCTTAACTTATCAATATCTCTTCCTTCAAGGTTCATGCTATCTGAATTTTTCATTCAATCAACATCCTAGTGGCCATTTTCTATCAATCTCCAAGACATTGTATTCCTTCCTCTCAGTGAGTTCAGTGTTACTTAGTATTTCTCTCCACCCCAAATTGTGCTCCCATATCTATTCAACATATATAGATACTCCCTCAAATACCCTACTTCCTAGTTCACCAATCGACTCAGTGCCTAGTACCTAATACTTCACTCCACCTCAGCTACAGAGATGACCATTTCCTTGATTTTGCCCTGACCCAAGAGCTGTCCATTTCCATGTTAATTAACTCTGAAATTCCTTTAGATCGTAATATTTACCATTCCACCTTTTCCTATGACTCACGACCCCTAACTCTGTACTTCATCTTCATCATAACCTTCATTTTTCCTTGTTGTTGTTGTTCAGTTATGTCTGACTCATCATGGCCCCATGCACCATATTGTCTATGGGGTTTTTCTTGGCAGAGATACTGGAGTGGTTTGACATTTCCCTTTCCAGGAGATGAAGGCAAACAGAGGTTAAGTGATTTGCCCATGGTCACAGAGCTGGTAAGTGTCTGAGGCTGGATTTGAACTTAGGTCTTCCAGGCCTAGCACTCTATCCACTGGGTCACCTAGTTGCCTCCTATTCCTCCTACCACTCCATTATTTCCTTACAGCCCTCAACCTGGCACTGGTTAAAATCTTTTCTCTTCCCTACCTCAAGACCTCCTGGTCAACCAATCAAAATCTTCATTATCCTCTAGATCAGAATCCTTTGGCTTTTTGTCCTATTACTAATTACACATTTCTAAACCTCAATCTTATATTACTACTACAACTGCCGCTTCCTAACCCTGTGTTGTTGAACAGGGCTGGAGGAAATCATAAAACCATGTTGTTAAGCAAAAATAGTGCAGGGGCTCATGACCTCATGACTAGAACATTGCAAATGCCCCCAGGTTGATCTTCTTGCTGCAGGACTCTCTCAGTTCTAGTCCATTCTCTACTCAGATACCACAAGTGATCTTCCTAAAGCTCAGGCCTGACTATATCACCCTCCTATTCAATAAACTCCAGTATTAAATGTAAGACTCCAGTTAAGCTTTTAAAGCCCTGACCCTTTCACACATTGCCAGGATTCTTATGCCTTACTCCCTTCCACGTACACCGAGATTGTGTCATTGACCTTCTTCATGTTCCTTAAATAAAACACTCTATCTCCTGACTGCGCATTTTCGTTGGTCATGACCCAAGTTTAGAATTCTCTCCCTCCCCGCTTCTGCCTCCTGACTCTCCTGGCTGCCTTCAAGTCTCCCCTAAAACCCCATCTTCTACATGAAGCTTTTCCTGGCCCTTTTCATGCTGATACCTTTTATTCTGAGATTATCTCTAATTTATCCTGTGTATGCCTTGTATGTTCATGGTTGTTTGCATGTTGTCTCCCCAAATAGAATGCAAGCTTCTTGAATGCAGGGATCATTTTTTTCCTTTTACTGCATTCTCAGCATGTAGCATAGTGCTTGACTCATAAAAGGCACTTAATAAGTGCTTATTGACTGCCTTAACTTTTGTCCCCATTGCCTAGCATTGTGCCTAGTTCATAGTAAGTGTTTAATAAACACTTCTTGGATTGTTGTTGACTTATCTTTAGTCCTGTGGTGATGATATTACCTGTCATAACAGGATCATAGAATGTTAGAACTGACTTTAGAAGTCATCGATTCCAATTGATTTATTTTAGAGAAGAGGAAACTGAGACCCGGAGGGATTAATTGACTTGTTAAAGCTCCTACAGGTGGAAAGTGGCAGAGCCAGAATGTGAAATGAGGTCAATGACTTCAGAGCTAGTGCTGTTTCCATGGTGTTATAAAAATGTTATTAAATTTGTTAGGCATTAAGCAATTAATCAGTTGACAAGAATCTATTAAGACCTTAGCTTAAGAGAACAAGATCTCCCACTGCATCCAGGGCCATCTCCACGCATTCTGATATATGTATATACATACACACACACACACACACACACACACACACACACACACACACACATATATTGCCACAGGACCCAGATGGCTCCAGAAGAGAAAGTGAGGCTGGTGACTTTGCACAGCCCTCTCTCCCTTAAATACAATTCACTTGCACATCATGACATCACCTCCTTGACATTGTGATCCTCTTTGAGAACTAGAGAGAAAGAACAACACGTTATATCCATGTGCCAAACACTGTGCTAGGTTCTGGGATACAATGACAATGAATGACACACCCTCTATTTTCATGGCGTTATGTTCTAATTGGGGATTTTACACTTGAACAGGGTTCTTCTCCTCTTTAAGAGATCTTGATATTTAGCACCTTGTTCCTTTAAAATTATATCACCTCTGGTATGAGTTTCTTTAGTATCAATTAATTTATTCTTTTTTATTTTTAAGATTAAGCCTCCCTAGGCTATAAATGAAAGTTACTCATGGGCCTGATCCCACTATTAAGCAACATGGAAACTTTGGCCTGCTCTGTTTCTGACCTAAATAAGTTCACTTCTCAGGAAACCTGGTGCCCTTCCTCAGCAGCTTGGTGCTCACTTTGTTGGTGCCAGATTGAGTGTGGACACCCAATTGGTTTATCCTCCTGAAGCTCAGAATCCCCAAGCTCAAGCAATCTGCCAGCCTCGGTCTTCCTGGAAGCTGGGGTTAGAGGCACGTGCCACCAAGCATGGCCTGTGAGTATATATTTAGTCAGGCATAGATACTCTTCTTGACTTAATCTTCTTAATTGCCATATCTACTTCCTCATATAGGATAGGTACTGAGATGAATAGCCTAAATTTGACTGTATAATTATCAATGATGAAAACAGATTGCTATAAAAATGCTGGAAAATTAATTTCATTTTGCATCAGATTATTTCCTTCAAGTTTTATCTCCAGATGCCCTTGAGGTAATCTAGTTGAGTGACACTGTGATAATCCTTTTCAGACGCAGCTAGATACAGTGAAAATCAACCTGCATTTATAGTCAGAGGATATTAATGCAAATTCCAACTCTTCCACGGACTACTTGTGAGAACTAGGCTGAGTCACTGAACTTCTCTGTGTCTTACTTTTGTCATCTCTAAGAAGAGTGTGTTGGATGACTTCTCTGCTGAAATCCCTTCTACCTCTAAATGCTTTCATCCTTAGTGTTTGTTAAACCCAAAGACCTCAGTTACTCCAGTAAGTATTCACCATTCAACAAAAATAGCTGAACGGGAATAAATTAGGGTTAGATCAATACCTCACATGACATACCAGGATAAATTCCAAATGCATATGTAACAGATATGAAAGGCTTCTTTGAGGAACAAGTGAAAAACAAAACAAACAGACTTTTGGATCTACGAATAAGGAAAGAATGCATGGTCAAACAAAAGAAAGAGAACGTCAGAGAGAATAAAATAGACAAGTTTGTGTAAAATTAAAAAAGTTTTCCACAAGCAAAACATATATCTGTACATGCGTATATATACATATATGTGTATATATATACATATATATATATATATATTTTGGGGTGTGTGTGTACATATATAATATAATTAACCGTTAACTGGGAAAAAATCCTTGCAGTGAGTTTCTTTGATGAAATGTCAAATCAAATGAGAAAATATTTATAAAAAGTACTTAAGACTGTGCCTGACATATACTAGGTACTATATGAATAATTATTACCTTATAAAGAATGGATTAAAATTTATAAGAAAAAGAGCATTCCCTAAATGATAAATCATCAAAGGATATAAAGAGGTAGTTTTAATTTTATTTCCACTTTGCCCTCTGGTTCTCAGAGATCTGGGAAGTTTCCTTTTTAGACTGCTTGAGATAGGATGCCTAGACTCTTTTTCTGGTCATGGCACTCAGAGAGTTCAATGATTCTTATATTTTCTTCTTGATCTGTTTCCCAGGTCGATTGTTTTTGCTATGAGAAATCATACATTTTCTTCCTTTTTCCCAGTCTCTTGATTTTGTTTTAATATTTCTTGTTTCCTCAAGGAGTCTATTTCTATTTTTCTTCTATTTAGTCCATTCTAACTTTGGGGGAGTTTGTTTTTTGGGCAAGATTTTGCACCTCTTGTGCCACGTTGTTAATTCCCCTTCCAATTCTTCCTTTCTTGATACTAATTTCTTTTCTATTTTCCCCTACAGTGCTGTCATGTAATTGATAAGAATATTTTTAAACTTGCTCCATCTTTTCTAAGAATTCTGGTTGTATTTGTGCCCAAGACCTGTTTTTCTTTGTGGTTTTGGTTATATATGTTTCCAGGTCATTCTCTTCAGAGTTGACGTTTTAAGCAGCCCTGTTACCATAATAGCCTTTTATAGTGGGATTCTTTTTTCCCTTCTTCTCATTATTTCAGCTCACTCCCTGCCTTTGGACTGAATGAGGGTTTGGGCCCTGGGTGTTTCTAGAGGGAAGGTCTAGGCTGGTCTTGTTGCTGCAGAATCTCTGAGACAGCTCAAGCTGAGGACCTGAAAGCTTTCAGGGCTCACAAAGTGGTTTAATGCAGGGCAAAGTGATTGTTACTTCAGTGCTCCAAACTTTGCACATTCTTGACCTGAGTTTTGATCTCAGCCATAGTATACTGCTGCTGGACTCATCTACTGTCTGACAGCTGGGCATCAGGTTACCGGTTCAATGACAAAACTACAGGCTCCCCCTTGGTCTGGGGATCCTGTCCTGGTTATTCCTCTGTAGGCTTCAGATTGGGCTAGAAACTGGAACTGAGCCTGTACTCTGCTCTTAGGTTCTGAGCCACATTGCTGTTATTTACTTCTGAAATTCCTCCTCTCAGCCTAGGCCACTCCCCACGTTGGAACATCACTCCTGGGCACAGATCTCTTTCTGTAGTTCACTCTGGACTCCACTTCTCCACTGGAGAAGGATATGGCAACCCCCTCCAGTATCTTTGCCAAGAAAACCTCATGGACAGAATTATATTTTTGGGCTTAGAGATCTCTGCAGATGGTGACTGCAGCCATGAAATTAAAAGACGCTTGCTCCTTGGAAGGAAAGCAATGGCAAATCTGGACAGTAAACTAAAAAAGCAGGGACATCACCTTACTGACGAAGTCTGTATTGTCAGAGCTGTGGTTTTTCCAGTAGCACTGTGTGGCTGTGAGAGTTGGGTTCTAAGGAAAGCTGAGGGCCACAGAATTGATGCTTTCAAATTGTGGTTCTAGAGAAGACTTTTAAAAGTTCCTTGGAAGCAAGGAGGTTAAATCACTCAATGCTTAAGGAAATTAATTGAGACTATTCACCGGAAGGTCAAATACTGAAGCTAAAGTGTAAATACTTTGGGGAACACAATGAAAAGACAGGACTCATTGGAAAAGATCCTGGTGTTGGGAAAGATTGAAGGCAAAAGGAAAAGGAGAGAGAAGAAGGTGAGGTGGAGAGATAATGTAATAGAAGTAATGAACATGGCTTGGGCAGAATTTCAGGGGCCTGGCATGCTATGGTCCATGGGGTTATGAAGAGTTGAACATGATGAATGACTGAGCTGTAACAACCACTGGGTAGTGAAAAACAAAAGTGCCCATTGGCACCTGTTCTCATACCCTGTGATGCCCCAGTATGGGTCTGGGACTTCCTCTTGCCCTGATGCTCAGCTTTTCTCTGGGCTTTGGCATATGCCACACTGCAGACTCTGTACAGATCCCATCCTCAGTATCTATAGACTTTTTTTATCTCCTTCTGCTGACCTGGGCTAAAAAAATGACTAGTGGCTTTTTTCTTGGATATCCCTATCAAGATATGGCTTGGTGTATTTTCTAGATCTGTTTGGAGAAGTCGGGTTTTTGGGGAGGAGTGAGGGGAGGGAAGCTTGTAGAGAGTTTGCTGTATTGCTTCCTATATTCTGCCATCTTGGCTCTGCCTCTAACAGGCAGGTTTCAAAAGAAAAAAAATCTAAGCTCTCTATACCCAAAGATGAAAAAATAGTCCAGGGGGGCGGAGCCAAGATGGCAGCTGGAAAGCAGGGACTAGCGTGAGCTCCCCGCGGAGTCCCTCCAAAAACCTATAAAAAATGGCTCTGAGCCAATTCTAGAACTGCAGAACCCACAAAACAGCAGAGGGAAGCAGGGCTCCAGACCAGGACAGCCTGGATGGTCTCTGGGTGAGGTCTATCCCACACGGAGCTGGGAGCTGGGAGCTGGGAGCTGGGAGCGGAGCAGAGCCCAGCCTGAGCAGCACGGACCAACCAGACCAGGAGCTGGGCAGAGCGGGCCCTAGTGCCCTGAATCAGTGAGCTGCAGCAGTTACCAGACTTCTCAACCCACAAACACCAAAGACAACAGAGAAAGTTAGTGGGAAAAGCTGGGGGAGTGGAAGAAGTTCGCAGTTCAGCTATCACCCCGGGGGCAGAGGAGGTGAGGCAGCTACAGAAGTACAGCTGCAGTTGCTTCCGGACCCAGGCCCACCTGGTGGGAGGAATTAGGGGGCGGATCAGAGCGGGAGTGAAGAGCCTGCTTAAGATCTGAGTCCAGTCCGGGTTGGTGGTTCTTGGGGGAGGAGGAGTGCTGGTGTGGCAGACCTGGTGCTCCCCAGGCATGGAACATAGTTCTCTAAACTCTACAAGCAGTCATACCCTGCTGAAAAACTAAAGGGTCAAGTTAGTTGGCTAGGAATATGGCCAGACAGCAAAAACACACCCAGATTCAGTCTCAGACTTTGGATTCTTTCTTTGGTGACAAAGAAGACCAAAACATACAGCCAGAAGAAGTTAACAAAGTCAAAGAGCCTACAACAAAAGCCTCCAAGAAAAACATGAACTGGTCCCAGGCCATGGAAGAGCTCAAAAAGGATTTGGAAAAGCAAGTTAGAGGAGTAGAGGAAAATTTGGTAAGAGAAATGAGAAGGATGTGAGAAAAGCATGAAAAACATGTCAATGACTTGCTAAAGGAGACCCAAAAAAATACTGAAAAATACACTGAAGAAAACAACACCTTAAAAAATAGACTAACCCAAATGGGAAAAGAGCTCCAAAAAGCCAATGAGGAGAAGAATGCCTTGAAAGGCAGAATTAGCCAAATGGAAACAGAGGTCCAAAAGACCACTGAAGAAAATACTACCTTAAAAATTAGATTGGAGCAAGTGGAAGCTAGTGACTTGATGAGAAATGAAGACATTATAAAACAGAACGAAAGGACTGAAAAAATGGAAGACAATGTGAAATATCTCATTGGAAAAACCACTGACCTGGAAAATAGATCCAGGAGAGAGAATTTAAAAATTATTGGACTACCTGAAAGCCATGATCAGAAAAAGAGCCTAGATATCATCTTTCAAGAAATTATCAAGGAGAACTGCCTTGATATTCTAGAGCCACAGGGCAAAATAGAAATTGAAAGAATCCACAGATCACCTCCTCAAATAGATCCCAAAAAGAAATCTCCTAGGAATGTTGTTGCCAAATTCCAGAGCTCCCAGATCAAGGAGAAAATACTTCAAGCAGCCAGAAAGAAACAATTTGAATATTGTGGAAACATAATCAGAATAATCCAAGATCTGGCAGCTTCTACATTAAGAGATCAAAGGACTTGGAATATGATATTCCGGAGGTCAATGGAGCTAGGATTAAAACCAAGGATCACCTACCCAGCAAAACTGAGTATCATGCTCCGAGGCAAAATATGGATTTTCAATATAATAGAGGACTTTCAAGCATTCTCAGTGAAAAGACCAGAGCTGAATAGAAAATTTGACTTTCAAACACCAGAATCAAGAGAAGCATGAAAAGGTAATCAAGAAAAAGAACAAGAAAAAGAAATTGCAAGGGACTTACTAAAGTTGAACTGTTTTGTTTACATTCCTACATGGAAAGATGACGTGTATGATTCATGAGACCTCAGTATTAGGGTTGCTAAAGGGAATATGCATATATATATGTTTATGTATATATATATATAAGTGAATGTGTATGTATGTATATATCTATGTGTATATACATATATGCATATATATAATGTATATATATGTATATATATACATAAAGAGAGAGAGAGAGAGAGAGAGAGAGAGAGAGAGAGAGCGAGCACAGGGTGAGTTGAAGATGAAGGGAAGATACTTAAAAGAAATAAAATCAAATTAAGGGATGAGAGAGGAATATATTGAGAGAGGGAGATAGGGAGAGATAGAATGGGGTGGATTATCTCGCATAAAGGCGACAAGAGGAAGCAGTTCTGTGGGAGGAGGGGAGAGGGCAGGTGAGGGGGGAATGAGTGAATCTTGCTCTCATCAGATTTGGCCTGAGGAGGGAATACCATACATACTCAATTGGGTATCTTACCCCACAGGAAAGAAGAGGGAAGAAGATAAAAAGGGGGGGGATGATGGAGGGGAGGGCAGATGGGGGTGGAGGTAATCAAAAACAAACACTTTTGAAAGGGGACAGGGTCAAGGGAGAAAATTCAATAAAGGGGGATGGGTTGGGAAGGAGCAAAATATAGTTAGTCTTTCACAACATGAGTATTGTGGAAGGGTTATACATGATGATACACATGTGGCCTATGTTGCGTTGCTTGACTTCTTAGGTAGGGTGAGTGGGAAGGGAAGAGGGGAGAGAATTTGGAACTCAAAATTTTAAAAACAGATGTTCAAAAACAAAAAAAAGTTTTTGCATGCAACTAGAAAATAAGATACACAAGCAATGGGGCATAGAAATTTATCTTGTCCTACAAGAAATGAAGGGAAAAGGGGATGGGAGGGGAGTGGGGTGACAGAAGGGAGGGCTGACTGGGGAACAGGGTAACCAGAATATACACCATCTTGGAGTGGGGGGAGGGTAGAAATGGGGAGAAAATTTGTAATTCAAACTCTTGTGAAAATCAATGCTGAAAACTAAATATATTAAATAAATAAATAAATAATTAGAAAATTAAAAAAAAATTTAAAGAAAAAGAAAGCATTCAAAATCTGCTTCTGGCATCACACTCCACATCTACCCAGAACATTAGAATATTCCAGAGCATGTAATCTGCTGGAAAAACCTTCAAGAAACCAAATCCATGTTTATACCACAATGAGGCATCTGAGGAGGACATTGTGGAGGTGTTCTGATAAGGTATCTCACCCTTGTATGTCAAAATAACACAAGATTCTTTAAAAGATAAAATGGGCAGGCAAAAAAAGAAAAAATATTCCAAATAAATACTGATTTAGAAAAATGCAAATTATAGCAACTCTGATGTTCCTCTTCACACCAATCAGATTTTCAAAGTTGATTAAAACAAAAACCAAAAAGGAAAATGAGAAAGGTTGGAGGGATTGAAGGCAAATGGGAACATTAGTGCACTGTGAGGGGAGCTGCAAATTGGTTTCACCATCCTGGAAAGCAATTTGGAATTATTCAAAGAAAAGGTACTAAATTGGGCATAACTTTTGAGACATCAAAGGTAAAGGAAAAGGATTCAGATGCATAAAGCATTTGTAGCAGCTCTTTTTGAAGTGGGGAAAATAATCTGGAAACTAAAGGGCTTCCTATCAATTGAGTAATGGAAGAACAAATTATGAACATAGTAGAATATTGTTTTGCTGTCAAACCAATGCAGAGTGAAGGTGGCAGAACCTTCTGAGGAAAAATATATAAAATAATAAGGTCATAAAGACAAACAACTTTAAAAGACTTAAAATTCTCTCAACGCAATGTCCAATTGGGATTTACCACCACCTCCTGATTGAGTGGTGATGGACTGGAGCTATAGAATGGGATATATTTTTGGACATGACCAACATGGCAATTTGTTTTGCTTGACTGTGAATATTTGTTATAAAGGTTTTCTTTTTCTTTTCTTTTCTTTTCTTTTCTTTCTTTCTTTTTTCTCAGTTGGGGGGGGGTATGGAACTGGGAGGCTTGTTAGTTGAAAATATTTTTCAAAAAATAAAAAAAAATGCTATGATTCTAAATTTAACCAATATTTATTAAGTACCCTCCATATGCAAGGCAGTATAGTAGGTGCCGGAAATTCATTCCTAATTATTCAATTACTTTTTGGAATGATGCTCTCTAATAGTGATGCCCTCTCAATTTTATTTTATATACCCTTTTGCCTCTATTTTAATACTCTCATTTTATTCTCTTTCCTTTCTTCCCTCAACATGCTCAGCAAATGGTAATTTAATATTGCCTTAGATTCTCTAAAGTTCATCTGATAAACTGTTCTATGTGGGCAGGTAGGTGGCACAGGGGATAGAGTACCAGGGCTGGAGTCAGGAAGACCTGAGTTCAAATCCATCTTCAGACACTAATAATCTGTGTGTCTGTTTGCCTCAGTTTCCTCACCCATAAAATGAGCCAGAGAAGGAAATGTAAAACAACTCTAGTATCTTTGTTAGGAAAACCCCAAATGAAGTCACGATGAGTCAGATACCACCGAGAGATGACTGCACAAAAACTATTCCATGACAACATGTTGGCATTGGTATACATTAGTGTCCACAGGGGCATTTACATTAAGAGAGTCACAGTGGAAGAACCATATGTAACCTTATGACTCAGTCATGAATGACTCACTAATGGTGTAATGCTAGGCACAGTGGGAAGAAAGGAAAGAAATAAGCATTTATTAAGCATCAAGTATGTGCCAGGCACGGCGCTAAATGCTTTACAAATATCTCATTTGAGCTGCACAACAGTACTGGAGGTAGGTGCTGTTGTTATCCCGATTTCACAGCTGAGGTAACTGAGGCAGACTGAGGTTAAGTATCCTAGACAGGGTCACCAAGCTAGTTAAACTCAAGTGCCTGTGACTCCAGTCGCACTATTTTGTCCACTGGGCCAACTAACTGCCTCTGCCCTTTAGGGGAAGGTTCCGCCCCTGCCCCCAGAGGAGGGGGAATCAGTTTCCCCATGCTCTTTAAAATATTAAGTTATTTTGCTTATGGGTGGGGCTGGTACTGATGCCTTCTTTTCTCTTACTATGACTAGTATTTTCCTTCTTTTGCCACTGAAAAATGTAGTAAATTTTATAGAAATAACCACACAAAGTAGTTTAGAAAAGAGATCACAAACCCATAGCTCACAGGGTGAATAGGGCTGTTTCTGCTCCCTCTTTGATCTTCCAAAATAAATTATACATCCCCTTCCCTTTGTTCAGACGCATATGAAATCAGATTGCCAAGTCATTGCAAACAGATATGAAGATTTAAGTAATGCTAGAACAAATAGAAGAGTGCTCTAAACTAAAAACAAACATGCAATTTTAGCTGGAGACATGCTAACTTAAAGCATTGCAAAGATAAAGATTTTTGTCACTAAGCAGAAGAAAGGACAGAAAGGGTGTTTGTATATTGGCTGAGTAATAGAATTAGTAGGGCAATAGTTACCATTTCAGGGGTCTGTGGTTACGAGGGTCCTTCATCTTCCTCAGACCCTAGATGCTGTTGGACTTTCGGAATCATGCCTGAAGACTTTTATCCACCAGATCTCACCAGGGTCAACCTTCAGCAGCTACTGATCAGGAGTAATTCGACCAGTTGGGAACCTCTCTCTAAATCCATCCACCTCCGCAGAGATAAGCTCAGGTAAGCAAATGAACCCAAGAACATTCCATTGTATGGAGGAGAGGACAGATGAGACCCATGTGCTCTGGATCAGCTCCCAAGCTGTTCACTCAGAAATATCACAACTCAGGGGACAAATGAAGACACCCTTTGCTACTTGTCCCCAAAGGTATCATTGCTGCTCACGTGATAATTCCCAGAAGACAAGGAGGCCGAGGGGTTGGAGATCCTCCGTGAAAATGATCCAGACATGAAGTTTCTGGTGCCTGCTCACTTACATACCTGCATCAGCAAATAACTTCTCAGTGAACTTTACCAAATTGGGTTTCATAAATACAACTACTTCTAGAGAGGGGTGCATGGGGTGTCCAGGGAGGAATAGCACCTCTGGGGTGAGGGCTTGCCAAGCCCTTTGCAGGGCTGCTCATCCACCTGTCACCAAGTCTCACCTGTGGCTCCAAGAAGCTGTAGCATGTACAGTAGTCGCACCCTGGTAAAAACTGTGTTGCAGACAGACTAAACCAGGTTGAGTGTAACCAATAGGCCTCGAACCCATTGATGAGTTAGGGGGTGTCTACCCTGAGCGTATGAAGACTTCCTCTGGAGGAATGGGTGGATGAGAACAATTCGTTGTAATGGCCATGGAGGTGGCTGGAGCAGGCACAGTGGAGTGCTTTGAGCTTGGTCAGACGTCCGAGATACCAAGGCCATCCGCTGCATCCCAAACCATCACCAGTCATCCTGACTTCTGTCTCACAATTGGACTTTGATGACTCTGGAAGAGTCACCTTATCCAACTCTGCCTGAATAAAATCCCGTTCATGTGCAAGTCAATACATGACTTGTGATGTCATTGGTCCTGTTCAAATATGAAGGATGAAGAACAAGCTTTGGAGAGTATGGAAAGATCTTTTTGGGGTGGCCGGAGGGTGTGGAAAGGCTATTTCCAGTGACTGCTCTCCAGCCGCACGAGATCTCCCAGCAGGCACTGGAAGTGTATGGGATAGATTTTAAATCCTGTCATAGTCATCAGGATTAGAAAGCAAAAAGTGTTAGAAGGATATAGAGTTATCATACAGCACATGTAAGTGAAATAGTGTGTATATTAGGCAGTTAGGTGGAATAGTGGATAGAAGGCTAGACTTACAGCAGAAGATCTGAGTTCAAATCCTGCTTTAGATATTTACTGTGTGACCTTGGGCAGGTCACTAAACCTCTCCGTGCCTCAATTTCCTTATCTGGGAACTATAGTCAGCTACTTCACATGGTTGTTATGAGGTTCAGATATATGTAAAGTAATTTGCAAACCTTGTTCTTATACCCAATATATGACCTACAAATATACCTACTACCCAGGGTCTTTGTGAGGACTGGATGAGATCATATTTGTAAAGTCCTTAACACATTGCTGGGCGCATAGCAAATACTTAATAAATAGCTGTTCCTTTCTCCTCTTTCCCTTTACCTTTCAGAGTTATTGTGAGTTAATAACAAATGAGTTAATATTTAAGAAACGTGTATCACAACACCTGCCGTATAGTAGGTGATTAATAAATGATCCTTTCTTTCTTTTCTCCCTTGGGCAATAATAGCCCCTTTGGGCTCAAATAGCATTTGCTTTAGCGAATACCCTGTTTGTGACTGAGAGATATCCTTCTCCCTAAGCAGACAACCAGCACCTTTGGTGAGATACCTCTGATGAAAATAAGGGACCCAGGGTAAAACAGGAATGCTGTGAAGGTCCCTATAAACTCATCCTTTAGAGTCTCCAAGCAAAGAACCCCTAATGAATCTCTATAATGAGTTCCAGAATTCCCAGGTTGACCTTTTCTCCCCTGCTCAGTCCAACCTTTTCTACCTCTCTGCTGTTTCTGCTGGAATCACATCTGTTAAAGACATTAGCCACACAATTGTGCACGAGCACAGATGTCTGTCACCAAAGCCGACATGGTTTTGTCTACCACTCAGGCAGTTACATTTCAGTCCGGGAAGAGGCAATTGGGTAAACATCTGTTTTAGTGACAGATGTCTACATAATCTTCACTTTTCTGTTTGGAACAAATGTGCTTAAAATATTAGTGTTTTTTTCTAAGAAGATTAAAAAGCTTACAAAAAGAAGTAAAACAAGTATTTTGTTTTCTTTGCCTTGCCCTCTACCTCTTTCAGACATGGACTCAGATAGACAAAGACATATTTTTGTCAGCTTTGCAGATTCAAAGGTTTTTGATGGGTGCTAAGAAGTGAAAGGGTCATTGATGAGGAAGGAATTTGGTGATGGCTGTTTTTGTGTGCTCAAAAGGCACACAGATTGAAAGTTAAATGCTATCCCTTCTCTTGGAAGACAGAAAGAGCCATCTTTTAAAAGGAGGCTGTACAAGGTAGCAATAAAGTATTCTGAGAGAAGGAGGCCAGTGTGGTCCCTACAGACAAGGAGTTGTCATGCAGTGGCATTGGCCTGTCATGAGAAAGAAGCCTGAGGAGAAGAAATGAGCATGTGAACCTTGGAGGCTGATTCAAGGTTACAGTCAAATGAGATTGGATCTTTCTTGGACTAATTCCATCTTTGGTAACTTTCTGGCTCACAAAAAGATGTAACTGCTTCCATGTGGAGCTTCAGAAGCACAGAAAACTGCCTTATGAGCTGCTGTCCTTGTCTTCCTGGCAATATCTCTGTTCTTTTGCTTGGCTTTATGTCATATATCCCCTGGAAGTCAAGTGTACCACAGACCTTCTGCATATAAAGTGTTTGTACTATCCATATGGATAGAGGATGGTAGTCTAGAGCTGGAGAGAAAGTTAGAGGCCGTCTAGGCAGACACTCTCATTTGAAAGTAAGAAAGTAAGGAAAACAATTCCCAGAGAAGGTAAATGATTTGTCCAAGATCATACAGGCACCAAGTGGCAGGGAGGGGCTTTGAAGGCAGATGCTCTTCCCAAAGCCAGGGTCCCCTGCGCTGTGCCATGCAGTCTACCTTCACTGACTTGGCTGCTTGGTGCCAGGCAGTCATTTCTTTTGTAATAGAAATATCTTTTGATAAGATTATCCTTCTTTTTAGAATCTTCTTCAGGTAGTGATTAGAGGAAACCTTTCTTGAGCATTAGCTGGGACAAGGCAGGGTATTGATGCAGGGGCAGTAAAATGTGTGTTGTAGCAGAAAAGATGGTGGGCTTGCGATCAGAAGATTTGGCTTTTAAAAGAATAATTAATTGTTTTTAAATACCCAAATTAGCTATAAAAGAACTGGCATATATATGTGTGTGCTTGTGTGTGTGTGTGTGTGTGTGTGTGTATGTGTATGTATATGTATGTGAGTGTGTATATAAGAATATATACCAGATAATACAGAGTAAAGGAGTTCCCCAAGGCAGTGAGGTAACTCAGCTCAATCAAGATCTACAGTCCTATATCTCACCCAATTGGAAATTCCCCAAAGTCTCCAGTGTAGCAAGCTGGGTACAGGGACATAATGAAGCCCATCCACTCCTCTCATGTCTTCCTAGGGTCTTTTCCTTCAGCAACCTGAAATAGGGTTGGCTGCTTCCATCTTCCCTCTTGAAGCTAGAAGCCAGAAATGGCCAAAGTTTCTCCAAGTTTAAAGAAGGTCTGAAGAAGACGCAAAGACTGAAGAGAATGAAGCTCTTCTGTTCTCATCAACTCCATCTTGCCCTTCACACATGACAGAACATTCATCTCCACTAATGAGGAGAGAGTCTCATATCAATGGGTTTGGGGCAAGGGTTACATTACTCCCTTGGATCAGAAGTGGAGTAGAATGGAGAAAGAGGTGAAGAGGATGCACAGTCCAGGCATGTTGGATAGCCTGAGAAAAGGCAAGGAGGTGGGGGATGGAATATCTGTGTGAGGCACATCAGGAAGGCAAATCTGGCTGAACTGGAGTCAGTGTAAAGGGAAAAGATGTATAAGAGGGCTAGAAAGGTAGGTTGGAGTCAGATTGTAAGTGGCTTTAAATGCCCAAAGAATTTGTATTTGATTTGAAAGGTATATAGCACAAGAATGAAGTAGTTAGAGTTGTACTTTAGGAATATCTCTTTGGCAGCTCTATGAAAGATGGATTGGGGACAGGAGGGATTGAGACAGGCAGACCAATTAGGAGGCTATCATAATAGTCCAGGTGAGAGGTGATGAGGACTTAAACAAAGGTAATTGTCATGTAAGTAGAGATAGGAGGGTTGTGTATCATGAAGGTAGAAATGACAAGGATCTATAAGACTTGGTAATTTATGGGCCATGAGAAAAGAGTTCGGGTGAGGCAGAATTCAGCTCCAATCTTCGTTATGCCACCTAGCTGCCCCACAAAGGCAACCTCTTAAATAATTTTCGGGAATCAGAAAGAACCAACACATTTGTTTTGGGAACATTCAGATTTACCTCTTTCATCTTGGCCAAGTATATCTACCAATAGCAATGTCTTCAGAAGTCTCCTAAAAAGCACGGTCAAGAGAGGAGGAAGAGAATATAATCAACTCTCATCAGCTCAGACAAATAACTCCTGTGTGTTTGTGTGTTTTGGGGGGCAGAGATGGGAGACTGATACAACATATTTGTTTTTTTCCTAAATAAACCTATTTCATTTATTTTCCCCACTTAATAGTGTTTCATTTTTTCCAATTACATGTAAAGATGGTTTTCAACATTCACTTTTATAAGATTTCAAGTTCTAAATTATTCTCTCTCCTTCCCTCCCCTCTCTACTCCCAAAGACAACAAGCAATCTGATATAGATTATACATGTACACTCATGTTAATCATGTTTCCACATTAGTCATGTTGTCAAAGAAGAATCAGAACAGAAGAGAAAAACCACGAGATAAAAAAAACAACAGCATGAAAACCCCCAAACAGGTGAAAATACCACGCTTCAATCTGCATTCAGATGTCATAGTTTTTTCTCCGGATGTGGATAACATTTTCCATCATGAGTTTCTGGAGTTGTCTTGGATCTTTATATTGCCCAAATCATTATATTTTTCTGAAATCCATTCATCATTTCTTCTTTCACAATATGATGCAACATATTTGGAAAGAAATTTAGCTTTTTTATTTTTAAATATATAATGAAATTAAGTCAACAATGTGCCATCCAGCAGAGATTTATAACATTGAAGATGGAATTCATGTATCTGGCAAAGACCTTTTTTGCTCCATCTAAGAGTTGGTCTTTGATGAACTCCTAACAGAGAAAGCCTAGAATGTAATCACTAAGTGTTAATGAGGCATTAAACTAACAGTAAAGATGGGTCTAAGTCCTGATCAAGCAATCATTAACTTGCCCAGAAGAAGACACTGTGTCATTGGTTTGAGCAACAATTCAGAGAATGGAGAAATATACTCCTGACAGACAGAATAGAGAAAGATGGGAAGAAGCAGCTTTGAGTAATGGGGCTGTTATTTTTTTAAATTTTTTAAATTTATTTTTTATTTTTAGTTTACAACACTCAGTTCCACAAGTTTTTGGGTTCCAAATTTTCTCCCTCTCCCTCTCCTCCCCCCTCTTCCCTAAGATGGCATGTAATCCAACAGAGGTTCTACATATACCTTCACATTAAACTTATTCACACAATAGTCAAGTTGTAAGGAAGAATTATAACCAATGGAATAAATCATGAGAAAGAAGAAACAAAACCAAAAAAGAAGAAAAAAGAGAGAGCAAATAGTTTGCTTCAATCTGCATTCAGACTCCATAAATCTTTCTCTGGAAGTGGATAGCTTTTTCCATCATGAGTCTGTTGGAGCTGTCTTAGAACTTTGTGTTGCTGAGAAGAGCCAAGTCTACCAAAGTTAGTCATCACAGATACATGTGTCTGTAATCGTGTATAATGTTCTCCTGGTTCTGCTCTCCTCACTCAGCATCAGATCGTGTAAGTCTTTCCAGGTTATTATGAAGTCTGTCTGCTCCTCATTTCTTATAGCGCAAGTGTTCCATTACATTCATCTATCACAGCTTGTTTAACCACTCCACAATTGATGGACATCCCCTTGATTTCCAATTCTTTGCCACCACAAAAGAGCTGCTATAAATATTTTTGTGCACATGAGTCCATTTCCCACTTGTGTGATCTCTTTGGGATACAGCCTTAGAAGTGGTATTGCTGGGTCAAAGGGTATGAACATTGTTATAGCTCTTTGGGCATGGTTCCGAATTGCTCTCCAGAATGGCTAGATCAGTTCACAACTCCACCAACCAAGTAACAGTGTTCCAATTTTCCCACATCTCCAGCATTTATCATTTTCCTGTTTTGTCATGTTAGCCAATCTGATAGGAGAGATGTGGTACTCAAGAGTTGGTTTGATTTGCATTTCTCTAATCAATAGTGATTTAGAGCATTTTTTCATATGACTATAGATATATTTAGTTTCTTTCTCTGAAAACTGCTTGTTCATATCCTTTGACCATTTCTCAATTGGGAAATGACTTGTATTCCTATAAATTTGACTCAGTTCCCTGTATATTTTAGAGATGAAGCCTTTATCAGACACACTGGTTGCAAAGATTCTTTCCCTATTTTCTGCTTCCCTCCTAATCTTTGTTGCATTGGCTTTCTTTGTACAAAAACTGTTCAATTTGACACAATCAAAATGATCCATTTTGCATGTTGCAACACTCTCTATCTCTTGTTTGGTCATGAATTCTTCACTTCTCCATAAATCTGACATAAATCTCCATAAATCTCCCAAATTGCTTATACTATCAGTCTTTTTATCTAAATCGTGAACCCATTTTGACTTTATTTTGGTATATGGTGTAAGATATTGGTCAATGCCCGGTTTCTGCCATATTATTTTCCAGTTTCCTCAGCAGTTTTTGTGAAATAGTAAGTTCTTCACCCAGAAGCTAGATTCTTTGGGTTTTCAAAGAGTAGATTGCTATAGTCATTGACTACTGTGTCTTGCGTACCTAACCTATTCCACTGATCCACCACTCTGCTTCTTGGCCAGTACCAAATAGTATTGATGATTGCTGCTTTATAATACAGTTTAATATCTGGTATGGCTAGGCCACCTTCCCTAGCATTTCTTTTCATTAATTCCCTTGATATTCTGGACCTTTCGTTCTTCCAGATGACTTTCGTTATTAGTTTATCCAGCTCTATAAAATAATTTTTTGGTAGTTTGATTGGTATGGCACTAAATAAGTAAATTAATTTAGGTAAAGTTGTCATTTTTTATTATATTAGCTCAGCCTCAGCATGAGCAACTGCAGTTTTTCCATTTATTTGGGTCTGACTTTATTTGTGTGAAAAGTGTTTTGTACTTGTGTTCCTATAGGTCCTGAGTTTGTCTTGGCACGTAGACTCCCAAATATCTTATAGTGTCTACAGTAACTTTAAATGGAATTTTTCTATCTCTTCCTGTTGGACTTTGTTAGTAATGCATAGGAATGTTGAGGATTTATTTGGGTTTATTTTATATCCTGCAACTTTTCTAAAGTTATTTATTATTTCAAGTAGTTTTTTACTTGATTCTCTAGGGTTCTCTAAGTAAATCATCATATCATCTTTGCAAAGAGTGATAACTTAGTTTCTTCTTTGCCTATTCTAATTTCTTTGATTTCTTTTTCTTCTCTTGTTGCTAAAGCTAGTACCAAATTGAGTAATAGGGGTGATAATGGACATCCTTGTTTCACCCCCAATCTTACTGGAAATGCATCTCGCTTATCCCAGTAATGGGGCTTTTAGAAGCAGAGAAGAGAGCTATGAAGAGCAGACCTGGGTACTCAACCAAGAAACCTATTGTTCATGAGGGATGCTGTCCCCAGGGAAGCTGTGTGAGGACCTCCGAAGAAAGAAAGGACTCCCAAGCCCTGCAGCACCAGGAGTCGTGAGCTGTGTTGTCTGCTCAGGTATCTTATATATTAGCCTTACCACTGTGGTGATCTGAGGTGGAATCTACTCCTCCTATGGACACTGTATTTATATGTGGGAGAATGTGCCTAGGTATGTGTGTGGGTGTAGGGTACGTTCAGAGCCACTGTCTTACTATGCCATTTTAGTAAATGCCTTCGCTAAGAGCTAATAGTATCTACAAGTTGGTTGTTGATGGTAGGGTCTTGTGAGCTATAGTGTTAGGGAAATGGCTCTACAAGGTATCCCTAGAACTCAAATGGTGTCACCTCCCAACCTACAACCCTGGGGTTTGGTGAGTAGTTTCTATATTTTCTTTTTATATGATGCAAAGATAGCTTTAAGCTAATAGCTAATATTTGGGCTGTCTCCTTCTTTCCTTCCTTCCTTCCTTCCTTTCTTCCTGCCTTTCCTTTCCTTCCTTCCTTTCTTTCCTTTCGTTCCTTCCTTCCTTCCTTCCTTCCTTCTTCCTTTCCTCCTTCCTTCCCTTTCTTCCTTTCTTCCTTCCTTCCTTCCCTCCTTCCTTCCTTCCTTCCTTCCTTCCTTCCTTCCTTCCTTCCTTCCTTCCCTTCCTTCCTCCCTTCCTTTCTCCCTTCTTTCCTTCCTTCCTTCCTTCTTTTCCTTCCTTCCTTCCTTTCCCTCCTCCCTTCCCTTCCCTTCCTTCCTTCCTTCTTTTCTCTCCCTTTAGTGGCCACTTCCTCCTTTCTTCTGGTTTCTTGCTATGAAGTGAGAATGTCAAGACTGATACAAGTTCAATTCTTCTAGCAGTATGTCTACTCCTGGATCATTGGAAAAAGAATTCACATAGAGAATATCAATCTCCATGTTAAAGATTATAAAAGGAGGCTGTATTGGACTGAGACCTATTTTATATTTTTCCTTTTTTCGGGGGTGGCCATGTCTGAAAATGTCCTCATCACGTGGCCAGTCTATTGGGGATGAACCTTTCCATACTTTGTCTTAGTCTTTAGTCATAAAGTCATAGTTTAAGTCTTTCCAGCATGGTAGAATCTTTGAGTTTGTGCTTTGCTGGTATAGTTTGATGACCTAATGCTACTGATGGGGCAGTAGTGACGGACCCTTAAAAGGCCCTGGAGTTACTTACATGGTCCAGGTCCCTGGTGTTCGCCTGGGGCACCTGGCTCTTCCCAGTTAATAATCCTTTCATTGTGGCCCTCACTGTCTACACCTGGCTCCATCCTGGACTACCACTCCTTAATTCCATCTAGACCCTTTCTGTTACCTCCCAGTCGCCCCAGACTACTTGGCCACTTCCAGATCACACCCAGACCTTCCCTCAGTCTTTCTGTATAAAATGTCTAACTTGCCTCCTGGCCCAGGGGCTCAATATTTCAGCCATATCATTGCTGCCCCTTCCTCTCCTGCCTTCTTGGCTTCTGAACTCCCTGTTTCCTGCTCCTCTTCTTATCAGAACTACTTCCTGGGATGATTCTTGCCCCTTATGGTGTCTTTCTTGTTTCTCAGGCTACAATGCGGCAATTGACTGTCACTGGCTCCTCTGCTTTTGCTTCCCAGTTTCCTGTGGCTGTCAGCTCTAATATCTCCTTCCTGGGAGTCCTCCTTATCAGCTCATTGCCAGGTCTTTTACATCCTCATCCTTGGGGCCAGGATCTCAAGGGAGCAGGCATCAGACTGTGGTTTCTGCCCTTTCTTTTCATCAGGGTGGAAAGGCTTACATGTCAACAAAATTCAGCTGGATGGGGTCCAATTATACAGGGATCAGTAGGAGGAAGTTAAGGTTTTCTGCATTTTCCCCTCCCAGTTGATACTGTCTCTAGTTGTTACATTAGGAATAGGGAAGAAGGATTAGATAATAGAAATATTGTGGACATAGAACCAACTGGTTTAGGTAACTAAGAAGAGAGATGAGAAGGAGAAAGAATACGAGATAACTAAGTTTACAAACAAGGAAGACTGTGTGAATGATGGCACTCATTTGGAATGTTTAAAAAGTTTGAGGGACATAGTTTCTGGGTAATTAATTGCTTTATTAATAATGATAGCATTTTATTAATAAAAGGGTCAGTGACACTCTCAAATGCGAAAGACCCCTCATGGCAGTGGGCTCACAGTTAACATGCCTTTGGAAGAGTAGGTGTTCCTGAGGGTGGTGATCAACTCTGATTGGTTAACGAGTAATGGGAGACAGACAGATAGAGAAAGAAAGAGACAGAGAGAGAGAGACAGACAGACAGACAGAGAAAGATGTGCATATTACAGTGAGGGGCTGGACCTATTCTAATGAACTTTGATGATGTCATTTACTTGTAAGTTACCCCCAGCCTTGGGCAATCTGTTCAAAGAATTTATCCCCTGCAAACCTAAGTGGAGCACCCTGGGCTTCCCCACCTTAGATTAAATTCTTTGTATGGTTGGGTGTTAGTTTAACTTTCAGAGACTGTGCTTTGAAATGGGGCTTTAGGGATAACTCTGTATCTCCCACAATCATTGGTTATTAAAAATCATTTCTCTCACTTTCAGTGGAGAATTAGCAGGAATCGAGCCAGATTACAAAGGTTTGAGAATTACTGAGAGATTGGAGACATCACATACAGACAAAATTTGGTATAGAGGCAAATGAAGTCCGAGTAGGGGATATGGACTTGAGAAGATGGATGATTCAAGTGATAAAAGTTCCTAATGAGTTTATGAAATGTTCATGAAGGCAGCTATGTGGCTCAGTGGGTAGAACGCTAGACCTGAAGTCAAGAGGACCTGAATACAAATTCAGCCTTAGACATTTAGTAGCTGTGTGACCCTGGGCAAATCATTTAACCTCTGTCTACCTTAGTTTCCATATCTATAAAATGGTGATAATAACAGCTACCATCCAGGGTTGTTGTGAGAATAAAACGAGTATTTTTAAAGTGTTTTATAAACTTAAAGTGCTTTTTACTATTATTATCAATTACTACCAAAGAACAAGTTTAGCATGAATGGCAGAGTGGGAAAGGTGGAAGGATAGGGAACTGGGTTTGGAAAACCAAGTTTGTAGTTCTGAATGTTGGGAGTGGTCCATTTATTTCTACCAAAGGTACAGTCATGCTTGTGTGGGGCTGACATGGGGGTGGAGAAGGTTATTGTAAAACAATCATGTGGATGTGAGTGAAGGAAGAGAGATCGTTAGATTTGAGTTCTACGTTTTAGGTACTTCTTGAAGAGAGAGAGCAATTCTACTGTGAGACATTTTCTCTTTTCTTTAGAACAAGGTGTGTCCACCCCATCCCAGGATGGGCCTTGGTACATAGCATTATCGCACTACAATAAAACACCTTCACCTGGGAGAGCTAATCAGAAATTTAAATTCGCTCACGTTGCTATTTTCAGGGGTCAAGTCCTTAAATACTTTGGTGATTGGCTGACAAGGTGTCATTGAGGACGCTTTAAAGCGTGGAGGGAATAGCCTATAGGTGTGTGAATAGTTTCATTCATGCCAACATTGCCTGAAAGAAACAGTAACATCAGGGACATGAGAAATTCACATTTAATTCAGATTCAGGCACACTCCCCACTCCTCCTCCCTACCCTTCAGAACCTGATGATGCTCTCCAGTATTACGAATATGGTTTAGTTTCTTTTCTTTCCTCTTTTGGGACCTGTGACCAAGAATCTAGCACATTGACTTGAACAACTTAATAAGTGTCTGTTGATTGACTGATTTCTTTGGTGTAGGTTAACTCCTGGTATGGAAAACCCCTCTACTAACACAGGTAGACACCTTGACTACAACTTACCCAGTGTTAGAGAATTTTTTAGCGCACGAGGGGTTGAATGACTTGCCTGTGGTCACGTAGTCAGTATGTGTCTGAGGCAAGACTAGACACAGACCTTTTGGACTTAAAGCCTGTCCTTACTTGCCTTAGAATCTAGTTTTGATGTGAATGTTTCTAGTTGGAGGGATGCACACCCTCTCCCCCTCCCCTTGTATATCTATATAATGTGTTCATTCACACTATACACACATGTACATATATACGCATATGCATGCATGCATACAACCATATACACATACACACTCATATAGCTATATATTTATACACACACGTATACAACACACATATGAACACATACACATATACACACACATACACACTTTTATAGATCTCATACATCTACAAAATGTATTTATATACACATTTATATACACGTACATATATACATATACGTATATGCACATATACACACAAATATATATATATATATATATATATATATATATATATATATATATATATACATACATACATACATACACACATACCTCTAAGTAATAAAGGCAAGATGCCACACTAATTTAATTTCTAGTCACATTGTGGCATGGGACTTTAGGCAAGTCAAGGAATGTCTATACAGTGTATTTATATACACACACATGTACATAACACATACGTACATATACATATATGTATATGCACACAAACACACGCACGCTCAGTGTGTTTGCAAATTTCAGAGGTTTAGAAGTACTGAACGCTGCTTAGGCATCTAGAGGGAAGCATCCTGCCCCAGAAGAGGACATTCTAAAACAGCCTTCATTAAACAGACATATATCCATTTATCAACTTATGTGTTGTCTTTCAGCGTAGAAAAAGGCCAGGATTTATGAAACAAGCAAATGCAAGAGGTCAGTTACTTGAGGAAAGACAAATGGTTCCCTTGGGCCACTGATTTGAGATGAAACAGTTGCAAAAGTTTATAGGCTATTCATGTTGGAAGGGACCGTAGAGATAAAATAATCCAACCCCTTCATTGTACTGAGGGAGCAACTGAGACTGGGAGAAGGAGAGGGACTCTTGCCTGAAGTCAGATAGGGAAAGGGTGGAAGAAATGGGACTGCAACCCAGGTCTGTCAGTCCTTCCCCCTTACAAATGGGTCTTCACAAAGTTAAACAGGATTGCAGCAGGAATTGTGCAGGAATGATATAGATTATTTAATTTAGGCAATATTTACATACGCAAAAGTGAGATTTATCGAGTTAATTCGGGCAATGGCTCATTTATCTGGAGATTTTTTGAGGGAAGCGTGGCTTGGCACTGGCATATGGGTACTTGGCCCAGTTCTCTACCGTACATGTAGATGTAAGAAAACCAGTGGGAAAGTCATGCTTCCTTTCAAACTCACTGAATTCTAATATGGATTGGCCACTGAACCACTTCAGATTCTTAAGACCCCACATAAAACACGGGGACCTGGGAAAGGTCAATACTAAGTCAGGTCGATGGTGTATCTAACCTTGTGCTCTGCCTCTAACAGAGATACCAAGAATTATTTGTGGGAGAATATTTCTGCCTTTCCTGATATTGACTTCAGAAGGTTGAGGATCCTAACCTTCTAACCACCCTTAATAAAGGCAAGATGCCGTACTAATTTAATTTCTAGTCACAATTGCGGCATGGGACTTCAGGCGAGTCAAGGAATGTCTCTGAGCCCCTGCTTGGTCTGTTCAATCAGGAATGCTACCTACTCTAACTAGCTCAAAGGCCTATTATAAAACACAGGGAATGGGCCTGGGAGTTTATTGATATATGTCAGGGGGATTTTATTATCCTTTTTAGAGTGCAGTTTCTCAGCATCCACGGCCATGGCAATGTCTAGTTTCCAGGTGTTAGATAATAACTCCCAGAAGAGCCCCAGGGTCCCAGGTAGTAGCTCCCAGAATCATAGTGTTAGGCATTCTTACTGAAGCTGCACTGTGAGATATGGGGGAGGGGGGGACATAACTGACATTTACTACTCTTGCGCAAAATGGCGATGATATTATTAAAGTTAACCTGTGAGGCCACTGTTGGCAATATGCCTTCTTTGTCTGTTGCTCTATGAAGCAGGTGGGCACTGGTCAGTGAGGGGGAAATCCACAGGGAACCCATGGGGGAATCCATGGGTAACTCATAGAGGAATGCATGTACCTGCCTCAACTGACCCCCATTGAGGCTTGGGGGAATTTAGGGGAGTGCACAAGCTGTGCTTGTCTTGATCGACCTCACCAAGACTTAGGGATAGTTGCCCTGCCTTCTAGCAGGCCCCTGCAAAGAAGGGTGATTAAGGATAGCTGTAGGAGTTGAACTTCTCAGCCACCCTTATGAGAACTAGACTAGAATAAAGCTCACTATTAACTCCTCTGAAGCTGTCTGCCTGTCTGACTGGATCAAGAGTGAACCTGTTAGAGGCTGGAGTCTGAAAATTCCAGCACCTCCTGTGTGTTATCTGTGAAACACTCTGGGATGAGAAAAATTCCTCTATCAATAGAGGGTGGCATCCTTTCTGCCATGTGGTTTGAGAAATTTGCTTAGAGCACTGGGAAATGAAATAACTTTTGCCAAGTTATTTAACGTGCCCAGTCTCACACAACTAGCTGGATTTAAGCTAGGCCACCACAGCTTTGAGGCAAAGCTTTCTATCCATCCACTATTACTGCCTTTCTATGGAACACAGTTTTATTTTGAGTTCCAGATATGAGAATGTGGGAGCATTTGAAAATCTCTAAAGCAATACATAAATGTAAGGTATTATTTTTGTTATTTTAATTAAATCTCTCCTATTCTTTTATTCCCCACCCCCTCTTCCTTCTCTCTATGGTAAATGTTCCAAGTTTTAATAACAGAATTTGAAATGACTCCCCTCCTCTGCCCTCCCTCTGGCTTCCTACTGGAAACATTTCAAGGTCATATTTAGCTATAATCCTACTATGAGAGGGTTATTTATTGTGTAAAGTAAATAACATGCAGTTGAACTGAAGTATTCTCTAAGCACTATGAACAGGTTATTACCTCCAGGAGACATCAGCAAGTCCCTGCTTTTAAGAAATTGAAAAGAAATACATTGCTTTCAACAAGCTATCAAATAGAAGAGACGTGGTATAAAGATGAAAAGAGCACATAACATTTCCTCTGACTCCTCGTACTTGTGTATACTCAGCAGCCAGGACACCTGGAGACCTTTTTTGAGCTCTTTACACCCCGACCACCTCTTTGAGCAGTCTTGCCACCCAGACTAGAAGCCATGCCTTGGATATGTTAAACTTTTCATTTCCTAAATTTCTTCCCTGAGATCCTACCATCCTGGTTGGTAGCTGGCCCTTTACTTCACTTTACTCCCTACTTCTCAGCAGCCTACACAACCAATCCCATGCCCATGTCCTTGCACCATTCCCTCCCTCCTCCTTTCCCTCTAACTCCATGCCCACAGGCCTGTGACCATGATCAAGTAAACTCTGCCAATGTTCCTAGAAGGGCATTGCCAGCCTATTCCTCCCCAGGTCCCCACACAACTTCCTTGGCCTATGCTTAGCCATGGGTATTGTTTCTTCCTGTTAGAATGTAAGCTCCCAAAGGGCTGTCTTTGCTTTTGTATTTGTGGCACAGTGCTCACACATGTCAAGTACTTAATAAATGCTTTTTTATTCATTCATTCCTGTATCCATCCATCCCCCTTATGCACAAAGACACATGAATTACTGGAATCTGGTCATCTCTTGAGATGACATTTCTCATTCTCAGTCCTGGGGATGGTATTTTCTCCTCTATTTACAGAGTGGACTCAGGTCAAAAGCAATTAGCATCAAAACATTATCTTTTTCCTTATCCTTCCACACAACAACACGGGTGTACTTCAAGATTGCAAAGCAAATTCCATATGAAATACTTGATAAAGAAGAAGGGTCATCACGTAGTTCCTAACTGGATTCTGCAGAGAATGACCATGCCTTTTCAGATTTGGTTTTCAGAGGCTTAGGTGGCAATTGTTTTGCATAAAATAAAGCCATAAGTGAATATCGAAAGACTAGAAGTTGAATTGTATGATTATCATTGGCAGAATTTCCAATATGCCTTGGTGGAAGTGAAGTGCTTGGTTGGAAACGATGTAGCTCTCCTTAGATATAATGCTCCATTTTCAATATGTGCTGGAGACAAAGAGAACATGAGAACTATAAAATCGACAATATATAAAACTCGAAAATGACAAGTTTGAGATTATAGATGACTCGATTCCATTCTTACATCAATATGCATTGGATCTCTGGCTTCGACAGTAAAAGGGTAGACATTTTAAAGCAATCTCTTGAGCGTGACACAATAAATATTTAATTATGGAAATATAAATCACAGATCCAAGAGATTTAGATATAGAATTAAAGAATTTCCAATTGGCAAACTATTACAGAAGTCATCTGCCTTAACCCACACATAGAGCAGCAACGGCATGCTTCAAGTTTTTGGAATCTGATGGAATTCTCTCTATGTCCAAATAAGACAAGGTAATTAGTTATTGGCTTGATGAGAATACTTTTTTTAAAGTGGAGGAAGCAATGACAGGAACTGCTAGTTTGACCTCATTCTGATCAAGGAAGGGGTCCTGTAGCTAGGTGGCATTGTGGATAGAGGGCTAGGCCTGGAGGCTGGAAGACCGGAATTCAAATCCTGCCTTAGGTACTTACTGGCCGTGAGAGCTTGGGCGAGTCACTTAAACTGTTTGCCTCAATGTCCTCGTCTATAAAATGTGAGTAGTCGTAGCACCTCTCGCCCAGGATTATCGTGAGGCTCAAATGAGGTAAGAATTGGGAAACACAGCACTGCCCTGGCACATAGTAAATATTACACAAATGCTATTTATTATTGTTGTTTGGTTGTTCTTCAGTTGTTTTCAGTCACGTCTGACTCTTTGTGACCCCATTTGGGGTTTTCTTGGCAAAGATACTGTAATAGTTTGTCGTTTCCTTCTCCAGCTCATCTTACAAATGAAGGAACTGAGGCAAACAGGGTTAAGTGACTTGCCCAGGGTCACGCAGCCAGGAAGTGTCTGAGGCTGGATTTGAACTCAAGTCTTCTTACTGCTTTCTAAAAGTAGAAATTGTGGGAACCTCATCTAGGGGAAGTAAGCACTCCATCTTGCAATTTGTGATAGAGAAGCAAAGGATTATATGTTTGACATAAAGTTCTAATTTTGGCGAGAACAGATTTCAAGGAATTCAGAGAAAAGACAGGCTTTTTCCTGTCCAAGATGGCGGAAGAGAAGGTCCTAGCCGCACCGAGTTCCCTTTACTGATACCTCAACAATCCCCTAATGAAGCAAAAAAACCAAAAAGAATGGTAAGGGGAAAAGCTCCCTCAAGGTAATCATCAAAGTGAAAAGCTTGAAGCAAAGGAAAAACCCCAATGATTATACCAGTGAACTAGCCAAGGCATCGGACCTTCTTCCTCTTTCCTTCCCCATACACACCTGGGGCAGAATGCTGAGAAGGGACCTAGGCTAAGGGCTGGCTGAAGGGCTCCATGCTGAAGGATGGACGCTCCATAGGGCTTCTGAGATTGCTCTCCCCGCCCTGTGCCAGAGGGCTGACTGAAGGTTGAGGGCTCCACCTGGAGGAAGCTTCAGCAATTGTAGACTCGAAAGAGGCTCGGGAGTGAAAAGGACTTTTGACAGAATTGATCACTCTTAAGCAGTATTGTTGGCAAAATTAGAGTAGGGAAGATCTTGGAAAGGCAGCCACAGAGAAGAAAATAAATATAAAAAGGCAAAATGGATTTGAACAACACAGAAAGGCTCAATGTTGGTGTGATGCATCCTGACAGGAGGAAGAGATTTTTCTCAGGAACTCCATTGTTTCTAAGGATCAATGAAAGAAAAAAGAGAGATTTTCAAGGCTTGAGTGTTCAATCAAATAGTAATATTCTGCATTCTGTTTGAAGACTTCCAAGGCACGAGAACCCATCACTGATGCAGATGAGCTTATCACTCGTAATTTATAGGCTTAGATCAATCAATCTGCATGTATTATATGCCAGGCATTGTAGAGAGTTGCATATAGTCAGTACATATCAGAGGAAAGACTTGAACCCAGGCATTCCTGATTTGAAGTCCAGCCCTCTCTCAACCCATATTGAGCTATAAGGGGCTATGCTTAGGAATCAAACGATACTACCATTTCTCTGAAAGAAGAATGTTAAACATTTTTTTAAAAATTGGGTTCCCAAAGGAACTGCAGAAATATCTAGAGAGAAAATCAAATACCAGTTCCTGCTGGAAATGAAATAGAGGTCTGGGAACCAATGGGAACTGTTTGTGCCAGTCAAACCTTGAGGGGAAAAGATAAGGGCAATGGGCACAGGATAAATACCGTAAGTGACAGCCTTTCAGGAGGATGAAAAGGGTCTTTAAAGGAAAACAGTTGAAAGCAGAATGAGAGTAAATAAGGAGAGATCAGAAATTTGAATAGAAAAGATGACAAATGATAGCAAAGTTGTGATGGTGTTTTTTTATTGCACAGACCAAAATACTTTAAAACTCTATATTAGTTATTTGTAAAAGCCTGAAAAAGGTTAGATACTAATGACTAACAGCAAAAAATACAAAAACAAAAAAACCTCTTGAGCCAGCTGGTTATTGCTCAACTTAGACAGTTGATCATCCACGTGAATGTTTTCAAAGATGTGAATAAGGGGGCTTGTAATGATCAAGGTCATGTGGCTAGAAGGTGACAGAGTCAAGACTCAAATTCAGGTCTCTTGAACGCCAGTCAAATGTCCCCCTTTAGCCAAATCACACATTTTATCATAGAAAGTGGGGACCCGTTTCACTAGGTTCTTCTTTAGAAAATACAGGTGCGGTTATTGTTTCTTTAAGAGTCAAGTGGAATGTTATGGAGATGACATTTTGGAAACTTTAAAAGTTATTTTTAAAAAGACCCATAGCTTAATTGAGAGAGAAACTTGAAGAAGACAGAAAAAAAGGATGAGGAAAAACTTTTTTGGGGGGAGAAAATTACTGTAACTCATATTGTGAAGGTGCATAGAGTTCTTTGAGGAGTGAGTCTAATGAACAGAATGGGCTGAGAGAAGATAAAGAGATTGTTTCCCTGTCATATCTGGAGAGGAGCTGGAAAAGACAGAGAGAAAGAAGGTGAGGAGAAACTTCTTTTTTGGTTAGAATTTTCTTAGCTGTTATTTTATGAAGAAACATAAAAAAAAATTTATGAGGAGTGAATCTAGAAAGACTAAGAGTGATGGCTTGAGAAAAACTGAATATACTGCCTTCCTGTCACATTTGGAGAGAAAGTGAGAGAACAAAGAAAGATTACTTTAAAACAATGAAACCATTGTAACTTTTATCTTGGGAAGAAAATGGAGAATATTCTTATGAAGAAACTTAATTTGTTATCCTGAATGAGCTAAATGGTTTGGGATTGTGTTCTTACAATTAAAGTCATTTGCAGTTAAAGTAAGGATTTGAGGTGACTCCAGCTGTGATCTTTCTTAAGGCTAAGAGGTTGTGAATAATTATCTATGTCTTTGCTTTAGCATTGATTTCATGTTAACAAATTACATATTCACCAACTTTAATATTTGTTTAATTCTAGGGGATTAAGGGATTTAGCATAGAGACACGAGTAACTTATTAAGAGAGCAGACTTCTCCACGTTATCAAATAAATAATATTTAATGAACTTGGGTGAGAACTCAGCTTAGTTGATTAATTGAGAGATATATTGAAATGTTATTAACTAATGAGGAAATATCCAAATAAACCCCTGGATTACTCTAGAATTAAGGATGATAAGATTAACTATGGGAACAAGTCAAGTAGCAGGCTGAGGCTGGTGATCTGTGTGACCCTGTTAATCATGAGAGGTTGTCCTCTGAACCTTGCTACAGTAGGAAGAGGAATACAAATATATGAATATGCAATGAATTTTAGATATTAGGGAAATTCTGATGTGGGAACCACTGCCACCAACGCAGGTTGCAGCATAGTAGATAAATCCTAGGCAGACAGAGATTAAGTAAATGACCCTCTCAGGGTCATGTAGCTAGTTTATATAAGATAGGTAGATGGATAGAAAGATAGATAGATAGATAATCCTGAAAGAAAAAGATGGTTTGCTCAAGGTCACACAAGTAGTCTTATCAGGGGTGGAATTTGAACCCAGTTCTTCCTGTCTCTAGTCCTAGATTCACTATACCACACTGTGTCTAGGGAGAATATCTAAAAGTATAACAAAGATTTAAGGATTCTTTTGTCTTTCTTCTGGGACAATCTTATTCATCTTTTTTTCCATGTTAAAAAAAAACAAACAAATTGGCCTTTTCCATGTTTCTTTTAACACCTCTTACTGGTTTCAAGCCAAACTTCTGTGTGTGTGTGTGTGTGTGTGTGTGTGTGTGTGTGTGTGTGTGTGTGTGAAACATTCACCTACCTCCTTTCTGTAATTTAGTTCAAGAAAGGTCCAGTGGGGCAAATATTTATTAAGCACCTACTAGTACAGCGCCAGGTACTGTACTAATCTCTAGGAGGTGAGACAACTCATTTCATCTCTCTGGAGGTTGCCCGCTGAAGGAGGCCAGCTGTTCTACCCTCCTCTTTACATCAGTATATAAACCCTGGAATTGGGTAATGACCGATTCAAGAATCAAACAGGAGAAGGAGGAGAAGAGCGGGCTGGATCGCCTCTGGGAAAGCGCATGGGACCTTTTAGGATCTCATGAGGCAAAGGCCAACATTTGGTAACAATATTATTTTTCTTGTGATGCTGATTATGAATCATGGAGCACTACAGTTTTGTAAGAGCTAAAGCTGTGGGTCACCCAAAGGGCAACAGAGACGTGTATGGCAGGTCATGTTACACATCACCATCAAAGAAATAGCCTAAAATATATCCCAAGTAGGATTTAAAAAAATGGTCTGGTCATACGGCAAGAATGAGCGATTAACTAATGGACAGCTTGCATGCTCCAATGATATCCATGCTATGACAAAGATTTTAAAGCAGAGCTTCTTAACCTGAGATCCATTAAGTTTTTAAAAAATATGTATTGTAATAATTGTATTTCAATAGAATTGATTTCCTTCAAATCCCATGTATTTTATTTTACGTAGGGTTCCATAGTTTTCAGTAGACTGCCAAAGGGGTCTATGAAACAAAAAATGTTAAGAATTTCTTTGGTAGAGGAAGGCTTTCAATAGGCTGGATGAAACCCCTGTGGAGCTTTATGGGTAGGCAGAGTCAAAGGTACCATGGGAGGAGAAGCCTTTGATATACTGCATTCTTCATTGTTGAAGAGAATACTCACACTTACAAGGTATGAAAATACATACACACATGTATACATGCACATATCTGTTCATCTATATGTATAGATATGTATAATACACACATACATAGGGATATACATATATATATATACATACATATATATATATATATATACACACATACGTATTTACATAGAAAATAATACTGGACTCAGTGAAGCACATTCTAATAGGAAAAAGTGAGAGGCTGGTTTCCCAGTGAGGGTAATCAGTGACTGATGTGTGTTATGAAGAGTATGACTGATTGATGGAGAAGCATAACAGCCTGCCATTGTTAAAAAGCATTTTGTAGAAGGGAAAACTGTTTTGTGCAGAGGAAGGGATTATAAGAAGAAAGAATGGCTTCTCAGATCATTGCTATGAGTTTTCTAGCTGGAATGTTCTTTTGGAAATAATGGCAGGGCCAGGAACATATGTTTTTCTTCTATGCACTAGAAACTGTCTCATAAATACTAATCCCACTTAGGATAATAGAATTAGGACTGGAAGGCACCTTACAAATCACATAATTCAATCCCTTAATTTTGCGAATTAGGCAACGAGGCCCAGAGAGGTTAAGTAAATGTGCCTAGTTCACATGGGTAGTAATTAGAAGAGCTAGGATTTGGACTTAGATCCTCTGACTCCAAATTCAGCCCTCTTTACTACTGTATTTTTTAAAAGTTTCCCTTAATAACCCAGATTTTCCCACATCTGACTTCTACTGGTTGGGTCAGCATGGGAGATATTTGAGTTAAAAAACTGAACATCATTAGGATGAGGACAGTTTTAGTCACCTGGCCTCCCCAGCATCTTTACCTGGACTCTATGGTCTAGCTAATTTGGTCTCCTCTCTATTCATGGTACTCAGCATTCTGTCTTCCCTCTCCCTGGTTTTGTACTGGCCGTTCTTCATGCCTGGAACATTCTGTTTCCTCACCTCAGACTCAGAATTTCCGACTTCCCTTAAGATTTTGCTCATGCACCACCTTCTCCATAACGTCTCTGTCGATCGCTTTAGCTGCTGGTGCTCTCCCCTCCTGACTACTTTTTATTTGTTTGCATCATTCTGTATATAATCCTACCAACCAATCATTAAGCATTTATTAAGTGTGGCTGTGGGCCAGGCTTGGAACTAAGTGTTGAGAATACGAAGACAAAAGTAAAACAGTCCCTTGCTTTGAGGAACTTACATTCTAATAGGGGAGACAACATGGATATGTGTGTATGTATATCTATATCTATCTATATTACATATAACTATACACATATATACATAATACACGGATACACACATGCATGTATATATCACACACAATATATAATATAGTAACATACGCATATGCTAACACAAAATATACATATTTTTTCATGTGTATATTCATATGCATACACATGTATACATATATGTATTAACTAATATGTGTACACGCATGTGTATCTATACATATATGCATGCATATATACTCAACTACATACATACACACTCACACCATATATGCATATATGCACATATATAGATACAGATATACCTATGCACATAAAATTAATTCAAGATAGTTTGGGGGAGGGAATGCTTTTGCAGCTTAGGTGTTCAGAAAAGGCTTTAAGTAGAAGGTGATATACGAGTTGGTTTTTGAAGGAAATGGAAGATCCCAAAGGTGAGGAGGAAGTTTATTGGAGGTATGGGGGAAAGTCAGTGTAAAAGTATTGAGATGGGAGATGGAGGGTCCTGGTCCTGTATGAGGAACAGCAAGTAGTCTAGTATGACTCAGATCACAGAGCATGCAGAGCATGTAGGCATAATTAGTAAGAAGACTGCAAAAGAAGGGGATCAGTTTGTAAAGGGATTTAAACATTGGAAAAGTTTCTATTTGATTCTAGAGGCACTGAGGAGCTATGGGAGTTTATTGAATACGGAGTGACCTCAGAGTTACAAAAAGCACTTTGGTCATGTGGTAGGAACAGCATCTGTTTTATGTAGGTGGGCCTGGTTTCCCTTCAAGGGGCAAGGAGGTTGGCACTTCCTTGCTTCCTTATTGACTGAGGCATAAAACCCATTTTAGCGAAGATTAGCAGAATCCCCATAGCATTCTGAGACATATTTCTGATCCACCATTGTCATAGCAAATTCAGAGGTAGAGGGAAGTAGCATCTATTTTAATTACTAATTAGAAATTATTCTTTTAAATATCTTTTAAAATCCTTTATTGTAAATAATTTAAAAAATTTAATTGTATGATCCACAAATGTTAAATTGGATACAATTTATAAAGATCTTCTATTACTGGATTGGCTTGGGTTAGGTCTGTCCCAGAATAGACACGGAAGATGGATTGGTATGGGGAAAGTCTTTAGGTTCTGAGAACATAAGGGAGCTGATTGTCCGGGGAGAGCTGAAAAAGTCCAGAACTGAAACAGTGGTTGTGTGAGCAGGAAGAGGCATTGTTGTAGAGGCCAAGATGACAAGATTTATCAAGTGAGTCAATAAATGAGTTTAGTGAGAGTGAGGAGTCAAGGCTGACACCAAAGACATAGATCTTGGTGGTTAGAAAGATTGTATTACTTTAAGCAGTAATCATGAAGTTTGGAAGCAGGACCAGTTTGGTGCATCTAAATGTGTTTTGGACACGTTGAGTTTGAGATGCCTATCGGGTGTCCAGTTCAAAATGTCACTAGGTGAAAAGAGAGATGGCAGAGGTAGATATATAGAATGGGCAGTCATCTGGACAGAGTTTGAAACTGACCTCAAATAAGTAGATGAGCTGACCAAGTGAGAAACTGTAAACACAAAATAGAAAAGTGTCCAAGACATTGCCTTGGGGCATACCCGTAGTTAGGGGGCATGACATGGATTCTGTACTCGCAGAAGAGACTGAAAAAATACTGGTTAGAGAAGAAAGGAGAGAACTCTGGACATGAAAACCCAGAGAGCAGGGAGTACCCAGGAAGGTACTGTGTTTACATAGTGGTTAACAGTATAAAACATTGTAGATAGATCAATAAAGCTAAACAAGAATAGGCTGTTAAATTTAACAATTAAGAGGTTTTTGATAACTCCAGAGATTAGTTTAAATTGAATGTGGTGAAATTTGAAACCATATGGTTGGGGAGGGGATGGGGAAGGGGATGGGTAAGGAGAAGAGGAGGAGAGTAAGAAGAGGCATCCAGGATAGATAACTTTTTCAAGGAGTTTGAGAAAAGAGGAGAGACGTGGAACTTAATGGTGTTCACAGGCAACAGGGAAGGGACCAGTTGACAGGGAGAAATTAAAGTCAGTCATCAAGCATTTGTTAAGCATCTACTCTGTGCCAGGCTGCTCTAAACCCTGGGAATACAAAGAAAGGTAAAAGACAGTCTCTGATCTCAAGACGCTCACAGTCTAATAGAGAAGACAACATTCAAATAACTATGTACAAACAAGGTGCGTACAAGATAACTTGGAAAACTTTGTCAGAAAAAGGAATGTCAACTTTACGCAAAAGGTAATAGGAAGCCACTAAAGATCTCTTGAGTGATAGAATGACATGACCAGATTATCAGGAAGATTCGTCATCAGTGTCATGAAGGATGGCTGTTGGATGGGGCAGAGAAGTGAAGCTAGAGAGCCATTTAGGAAGCTCTTGGAGAGGGTGAGGATGAGGGTCTGAACTAGGGGTGTGTGTTGAGAATAGAAAGACAGAGATGCATTTCTCCATTCTCCCCCCTACCCAGACTCCCCAACAGACCTCATCCTTGGTCAAATCCACTTGGAGAACAGACAGGAAATATGGGACAGGAGTATAAAATGTGCTTAGGCGCACTGCTACACTAATGCCTACTGAGACCAGAAAGAAATAGAAAGGATAGGGCTCTGTGCTTTTTTAGTCTCCTTCTTTTTAATTTTTATATTGTATATATTTCACAACTTTTACTTGCAATAAGCACTTTGACATATTACTTCTTTACTTGCCAAATTAGATGAGTCAGAAATGCCTATAGGAGGAATGGGAGGCAAAGGAACGAGTTTTAGTTCTCTTGGCCACTAAGTAGCCATAAATTTTCCTCAGGGAATCAACAACCCTAGCGCAATGCTGGGTATAGGCATTCAATAAATATGCATCAATTGATTCAAAGTTATACATTCATTTAGCTTCTCTCTGCATTTTATGAAGATTTAATACTTTCAAAGCTAGAAGGAACTAAAGAAAGCTGTCAGTTTGGTGGTGTTTATTAAGCACCTCTTACTGAAAAACAGAACAAAAGAAACAAAGTGCTATGGAAGTATAATGACCAAACTTGGGTCCAATATGACAAGGAACCTCCCCAGGGCTTGGAAGTGATGAAAACCATGAATGCAGATGCTGATGGACTTTTTCAACAGACTGGCTATCATTGCTGAGCTTTTTCCCCTTTTAAAAAATTTTGTTGTTTGGGACTACTATTTCAGGGAGTGAAACATTGGGGAATGTAGTTTTAGGGGACATAAAAATGAAAGATACCAATAAAAATTTACTTAAAAATAAAGAACCTATTATCAGTCCAGACTCTGCAAGGGTCTTTGTAAGGTCTCTGTCTCCCCAGTAAACACTGACCAAAAATCTATCGAACATAAAATATGATGTCTTCCCTCAAGTAAAATAAAATTTATTTGATGAAATGTATTTTGCACAGATACAGTAGAGCATAGGTCAGTACAAGATAATGCTCCACATAATTAAAGGCTAAATGCACACACATATGTACGTGTGTGTGTTTGTATTCTATATGGGCTCACCAATGCCTGAGGAGTAACCACAGAAGGCTACTGTAGAGGAGGTTGTTACCTGGGCCCCAAAGGATGATAGAATTTGAACTTATAGAGGGGGTAGGGAGAGCATTCTAGGGGGAAGGAATAACAAAAACAAAGTCTTATGAGCATATTCAAGAGGTGCCTAACTGAGAATGTTTTCAAAAAGAGATATAGTGATGGTACTTATTCCAAGAATGATTTGCCCATCTTTCAAAATAACAACAAAATTTAAGGTCACAGGTACTTATTGAGGATTTTCTGTCTGAACAACTACACTAGGAACTGTTGGAAAAGTGTGTGTGTGTGTAGGTTCCTCACTTCAAGGAACTTACAATTTAGTTTAAGAATGAATAATTATTATAATATTAATTCAATTCAACAAATATTGCCAAGTCAGCATGCATTTACTAAATACTAAATAGGTACTATGCTAAACTCAAGAAATACAAAGAAAGGCAAAAAAAATGATACCTGCCCTCAAGAAGCTCACATTCTAAGGGTGAAGGGAGACAACAGGCTGACAACTCTGTAATACAAAATATATAGAGAATAGATGGGAGGTAATCTCAGAGGAAGGGCAAAATCTGGGGAAGAGGAGTGGTAAATGGGAAAAACCTCTTGCCAAAGGTATAATTGAAATTTAATTTTGAAGGAAGCCAGACAATACAGGAAGTGAAGGTGAGAAAGGAGAGCATTCTAGGAAAAGGATGCAGCCAGAGGAAAGGCATAGAGTTGGAAACTAGAGGGTTGTGTCTGAGGAACAGAAAGGAGGAAGTTGTTGCTCAGTCATAAAATATGTAAGAAGACTGGAAAGAGGAGAAAAGGCAAGATTGTGGAGGACTTTAAAAACCAAAGGATTTTGTATTTGATTCTGGAGGGAGCCACTAGAATTAATTAAGAAGGGTGTGGCATCGGTTGACCTGCACTTTAGTAAGAACACTTTTAACTGAGTGGGACATGGATTGGAGAGAGGAAAGTCTTGAGGCAAGGAGACCAAGTAGAAGGCTCTTGTCAGAGTCTAGTCATGAGGTGATGAAAGGCTGTGCCAGGATTGTGACTGTGTGAATGGAGAGAATGGGGCATAGACAAGACACATTGTGAAGGCAGAAACAACATGACTTGGGTATTTGGAGTGTGAAAAAGGAGTAGAAGACATTAAAGTTGCAAGCTTGGGTTACCATGAGAATGATTATCCTCTTGGCAGTAATAGAGGAGGGGAGGTTTTGTTTTGAAAGATAATAAGTTCTCTAGGACATTTGAGTTTGAGATGTACCTATTGGACATCCAGTTTGAAGACGTCCAATAGGCAGTTGGTGTTGGGGGGCTGGAGCTCAGGAGAAAGGTTGAGGCTGGAAAGACAATAATTAAATCCATGAGAGCTGATAAGATCACCAAGTGAAATAGTATAGAAAGAGAATAGAAGGGCCCAGGACACAAACTGTTTTCCATGTATGATGGCTCAGGCTCTATGTTCAGTGCTTGGGAAGAAAAGAAAAAAAATGAAAACAGTCTCTGCCCTCAAGGAGTTTACATTCCACTTGGGAAGAGGTGGGGGAGGAATTAAGGGCAACAGGAAGAACTCAAATGATCCTATTCAAGTCAAGTTAACTCAACAAGTGGATTCAGTTCTCAGTCTTGTTAAGAACAAATAAATTCAGCAAATAAATTGTCATCTCTGGGTCTTCATTTCATTGTCAGTAAAATGAGAGAACTGGGCCAAATTATAATCTCCAAGATTCCTTCCCTTTCTAAGATTTGTGATTCTGTGTATTTATCGAGTACCTACATGCGGGTAGTTGTGTTAGAAACTGATCAGGATTTATATTCAATCATCATTTATGGGCAGATATTTCTCTTCCCCTTTACCATATTACATTCCTAGAGACTGCATGATAAAGTTTGATTGCTGTATGGGATCTTCCTTGTTCCCTTAAGAATAATATTATAATTGGAACTTTTAGAGCTTGACTAAGGACTTAGAATAAAAAACCACATGCGCGATATGTTATAAAGGCAAAGACAGAGCAGTTATAATTTCCTACTATCGTTAAAACATTTAAATGTCTTGCAAAGGCCCCACAAGTCCTGCAAAATGGGCATCAGCACATTAGTCATAGAAGAAACCACAAAAGTACCAAATTGAGTCTATGCCTCACACATGATAGAATTCCAAAATAGACAAACCATAATAAAGATTGTTAAAAGATTCACTAAAACTTTAGAATATTTCTTAAGAACATAGCATCGTTGGTTTCAATCTGGAATGGTTTTAAGAGATTATCTAATGCAACTTCCAGTCAGCTTTGACACTCATACCTCATAAATGCTGTCTGCCATTCTGATTAGAGGCGAGTCATGAACTCCTGTACTGCTGCTTAAGGAGAGGCTACAAATATCTCCTCATTTTCTACCTGGCTGCACTCATTTTGGACTTCTTTTGTGCATTGTATTCCCCCATTAGGTTTTAAGCTTCTTGGGGGTAGGGATTTTTTAAAAATTATATCCCTAGCACTTAGCACAGTTCCTGGCACACAGTAGGTGATTAATAAATGTTTATTGACTACCAATCTCTTTATTCATGACTTCAATGTATTTATGTTCTTACTAATGGGAATATTGGCATCAATTCCTTCCAGACTGCTTCTTCATTTCTAACTACTATTCCAGAAACAGGTACTGATATGCTTAATAAAACATTTAATTAACTATAATTTTTTTATATCCTTAGCACTTTGTGAAGACAAGAGGGGAATGATTGATTGATCTCAAGTGCCGATCGCACTTTTTTATCTTGTGGGATTTTTGTTTATGGATCCTCCAGGGAATATTTACTCAGTGTCCTGGAAACCTTCCTTGAGTCTTTCTGTATCTTATAAGAATCGGTGAGCCATCAGTTCTCACTCTCAAAATATGACCAGCCTACCTCCCTTCATAATCATACATTTCTGCAATTACATTGCTTTTACTACTCCTCATGCATAAGCCATTTTTGTACTATAAATATAATTATGATATGGTGTGATGAACGAATGATAATATTATTTAATATTAGATAATACAATTTGATACGATATAATTTGACTATATACAGTCCATCAGACTATGAGATCTTTGGGAGCAAGGTCTATTTGTTTTTTGCCTTTCTTTGTATTCCTAGTGACTAGCACAGTGCTTGGAACACAGTAGGTGCATAATAAATGTTAGTTGACTGGCTAACTGTTTCGGACCTGCTGTCACTGACCACGTATGTCTCTGTTGCCCTTAAGTTACCTAGCATCTTGACACTAGGAAGAATGGCTGGAGGAACATTTGTATTGAAACTTTTATTCCGGGTATGTATGTCACAGCACTTCCTATATTGCCTGTGCCAAAAGGGAGGGGGGAGATGTTGGAAACTATTATATTTCTGAAATGCAATCCAGTCTACTTTCTCCTTTCAAATTTTAGGCCTAAATCATTGTTCATCTGCACAGGCTATCTCATAAATATGAACTGATGTGCCAAAGGAAAAATCTAAGTAACTCCAATTTTGTTTGTCTTTTTAACTTTGTAAGGATGGGGTGGGGACAATTGGGATGTTCTAGTTTTCTAAAAAAATCCAAACCTTCCAGAGAGGTTTAGGGTAATGAATTATTTTTCTTAAAAAAATTCCTCATGATTTTAGGGCTGTTTAAAGCAATCTAGTAACAACACCTCATACTGGATTAACCTGATATTTGAAAAATGCTTTTACATAGATAATATCACTTTAAATCCTAGATCCTATCTCTAATGCTTAGGAACCTACGTGTGACCTCAGGCAAGTCACTTTATTTCTCTGGGACTCGGTTTCCTCATCTGTAAATAGGAGAGCAGTTATTTTCAGGTCTAAATCTATGATCCCATGATTCAGTGAATAGCAGAATTGAGGTATGAATGTTAATAAAGCAGTGGCAAACAGGTGGAGGGCTTCACGTGGAAGGAGATTGGAATCATGTGGGGTCTAATGTCTTTTCCCTTGTCCACTGATTGTATAATCACTACACTTTACTGACATGATGCATATCGATTACATTATGTACATATTTGATAGTATATTACATTATGTTATGTTATTTCATACATTTTATTAATTATATAATGTAACTTAATATTATAACATATATTACATTATATTAATTATATATCACACAATTTTATATTATGCCGCATTACATTCTGTTGGAATATAAATGTTATAATCAGTTATACTTTTTGATACATGGAAGCTGTGGTATTGGAAAACTATTTGTGAAACACATGGAATTATTAAATTCTAATAATCCAAAAGGGATTGAAGGGGAAAGACATAATGCATCTTCTAGCAAACCACATAGTACCAAAATGTCAATTGCTTAAACCTGTCTCTTTATCTGACTAGCAAAAGCTCTTACCCTTCCCTTGCAAGTTTTCTGTACAGCTCCTACTCTCACTTTGGTTCTTTGGCATATTTGTCTCTTAAACACATGCTGCCAGGTTCAACCAATAGTTTTTCCTTGTGAAAGAATTCAGATTAAGATGGGATCATATAAAGATCTGGGCTCTCCTTAATTTTAACTGCAAAATGAATCAGCTTTACAGGAGCTAGAGCTGAATGGAATCTTGGTGATTCTCTAGGCCAACGATCTCATTTTACAGATAAACAAATGGAAGCCTGTAGAAATTTCCTACATTTTGAATCTTTCTAATTTGGTTAGTACTTGATAGTTCATATTAGTACTCACTTATTGAACAGCTATGATATGCAAGGCATTAGGGTTATAAAAGCCAAAATAAATAATGCCTCTCTTCCAAAACCTCACAATTCTATTTAGGGGAAACAACCTGTGTATAGACAAATAAATACAATACATATGATAAATACAAATTAATTTTGGGGAAAGGAAAACCGTGTATAGAAAATGGCACTTGAGCTGAGCCTTGAAGGGACATAAGGATTCTAAGCGGCAAAGGTAATGATGGAGGACATTTCAAAGATGAACTGCGAAAAGGCACTGGGTCAGGAGATGGGATGTTGGATAGAAGAAACAACCAAGAGGCTGGTTTGGCTAGAATGCAGAGTGCATGAGGAGTTATTTTACAGAATCAGTATGGTAGAATAGGTTGGAGTTGAATGCAAAAGCATTAGTGCCTTATCAAACATCACGAATGTAGGAAACATCACAGCTGTAACTAAATTTGGGTCTTCTGACCTCCTCTCCAGTTCTCCTTCCACTCTACCCTAAATGCATAGATATATTCCCTTCCAGTCAGTCAGTGTACTGAATGGAGTGACTGATTTGCCTCCATGGAATAGGGACTATCCAAGAAATTTATTGACCTCAACACCACCCCCTCCCCCACCTAACCCTTCCAAAAAGAGAAAGAAAAAAACACATACACAAACAAATTGGGAGCTTTTAACTTCTGTGAAAGGGAGATAACAACATCTTTAGTACCTGTATCACAGGGTGATGTCTGGAATTCTCAAAGATGCCCTAAAGTTGGTGAAGCATGGTCTCAATGTTTCTATATCAGAGATACAACCAAAATGCTTCCCAGAAAGCCTTTGTCAAAGTAATGTGAATTAAAACCAACATGAATTTTCATTTTATATTCATCAGATTGACAAAGATAACAAAAGACAAAAATGGTAAATTTTAGAAAAGCCAAAGAAAAACTGGCACAGTAATTCACTGCTAGTAGAGACATAAATTTGCCCGGCTGCTCTGGAAAAGACTTCAGAATTATACTAGGAAAGTCAATGGTATCTCTGCTAGGCATACACCTGAATTAGGTTAAAGGCAGAGGGAAAGGTCCCATATATACCAAAATATTCATAGCAGTAATCTTTTAAAAGGTTTTTTAAAAATTTTATTTATTTGTTTTTAGTTTTCAGCATTCACTTCTATAAGATTTTGAGTTCTAAATTTTCTCCTCCCTCCCTCCTCTCCTCTTTCCCGAACACAGCATGCACTGATATAGGCTATACATGTACAATCATATTAAACATATTTCCACATTAGCCATGTTGTACAAAAGAATTGAAACCAAGGGGAAAAACCATGAGAAAGAGGAAACAAAAAAAATAAGAGAAAATAGTCAGCTTCGATCCGCGTTCAGACTCCATAGTTCTTTCTCTGGATGTGGAGAGCATTTTCCATCATGAGTCTTTCAGAATTGCCTTAGATCCTCATATTGCTGAGAAGAGCTAAGTCTATCAAAGTTGGTCATTGCACAATGTTGCTGCTACTGTGTATGATGCTCTCCTTGTTCTCATAGCAGTAAGTTTTGTAGTGGCAAAGAGATGAAATAAAATTGGATGCCAAGAATTGGGATTGGTGAACAAATTATAGTGTATACATGTAATGAAATGATATTATACCAAAAAAGTGGTACATATGAAAAATTCAGAGAAGCTTAAAATTTTATTAAACAAGCCCAGGAAAACAGTCTAAATAATGACCATAATAAAGCAAGGGCAAACACTAAACTCTGCTCAATGCAATGGCCAATTGTGGCTTTAGAGGGCTTGTGCTATAGGATTGCTTTTGGCCCCTTGGCACAGAGATCAGTGAACTATGGATGCAGGATGAAACATACCCTGTCAGATACGGTCAATGTATTTTTTCTTCTGTTTTTAAATTTTAACAAAATATGCAGTGTCTAAGTAAATTTCACAAAATTGATTCAAACTGAGCTACTTCTAACATTTTTATTTTATTATGCAGCATATGTATCTTAGCTGTACAATTATTTAAAATGCAAATGGTGTTCACTTCGAATCCTGTGCACTTAATCAATTTTTTCAATATATGTTCCCCATTCATTCCCAATAATAGCAATACCATTCCCATTCCCACCCCACTGAGGCAGCGCATTGAAATACTTATTTTTAGTTCCTGGTTATGACCCCTGCCACTGGTTCATTGCCTGCAGTTTTAATCCAGAGCAACACCACTGCACAATAATGAATCACATTGAAATTAATGCTCCATATCACAGCATAAATACACTTTGTTGTTTTGTCTTTTTAAAAATTAATCTGTCCTCTAATTTTTAAAACATCAATAAAACATTAAAAAAAGAATGGTCTTGCCATTGTGGACTTACTTCTTAAAGAAGGTTGACTTCCAGCCACTGGGAAGGCACCAAGCACATAGTCACACTAGGAATGGAGGGAAGAAAAACTCAGACATCACATAAATGATCCTCTGATCATTTCCCCACAGATCACTGTTGCAGGAGTGACACAAAAGCCATGGCCAGATCTGGAATATTTTGTGAAGAACCCAAATAATGAGTCCTTGCCTTACTGAACCATGGATATTTGCTTAGGTCAGAATCTCTTTCTGCTTAAGACCAGCTTGTCAACAATCTCCACATTTGCATCATCTAATTGGCTACAAGCAGCTGGCACTGACTTCTCCCTTAAATTGCCATCTAGCAGCCTAGTTAGAACTGGATTCCCTCCTTCTTGTAGCCATGGTTCTGACCCTTCTAGTATCTATAGGTGCCACCACTTCCTGGCAAGATGCTTACATCGATAGTCAAAATTTCTAGCATGTTTTATCATTCAACTTTTTGAGGTTAGTTTGCATTTGGATAATTTTAATTTGTATAAGTAATGTTCATAATTTGTATTTAGCTCCTTTAATTTTGCATCATGGTACATCCCCTTGGAGTTCAGGAAGAACCTTTCTCTGAAGATGCTTATTCCTTTCTTGGAGATAATATCTTGGGAATAGACAAAGGGACAGCGTCATGTTCCTTATTTCAAGACCCCTGGTTATTCTCCATAACTGCCACTGAAATACAGACCACAAAAATACTCTGCCAGCATTGTAAATTCTCATAAATATCCATTCTTGTATATTGGTGAAAAAGGACTATTAATCCCTGACTATATGGAAAGAGATTTCCCCAGGATTAATGGCCTTGAAGTAAGCATCCTGATGTACTAGACAGCTTGAGCAAAGGAGGACACATACATTCAACAGCCTGAATGTAAGGTATGCAGTGGCCTGTGGTTCCAGGGACTGACATAGTGGGTGCTGAGTGCATACTCCACAAGGCGGATGCTGCCTGGGTAGGAGGCTACCATCTTGAGCTGTTGCCAAAAGTGAATTGTCTCATCCTAGGAACCCAATCATTAGGTGTTTGTAGACCTAGATGCCCACCCAGTACTTCATTCCCAGGCCCCTGGTGTTTGTAGTGGTTTTGGGGAGTACTGGCACTGTTTAACATGCAGTAATGCTATCACAGGACCATGGTAGGCAAGGGCCTTAGTCAATTGACTTCTCCCTCATTCTGTCCCTACACTTCTATCTCTTGTTCCTCTAATCCCTGCTTGCAGAGTCACTGCACAGTACCTTGAGCATCATAGTAAGCACTAAATAGATATTTTTGAATGGGATGGAATTGCCCAGTCTTTTGTTAACATATTTGAAGTTTTCTTTGAGCAGTATAGTAATGGAAGAAGGCACGGGTCACATATATGCATGTGGGTAAAATAGAGCTTCTTTTGTTCCCATCTGGGCTAAATGATTCACTCTTGCAATGATGCTAAAGCCAAAGACAGGCTCATGATCAGATCTCCAGCAACACATTGCTGCTGTTGGCTTTTATAGGCTGGCATGACTGCCTTCAGTCAGAGAGAGGCATCAAATACAGTAAAGAAAAAATGTGGCTAGTATGCCACCACCATAAAGGAATAATGTCTTTTGGGAAAATATCACAAGAGACAAGATACTATTTCATTCCCCACTGAATTTCCATACTTAAAATCATTGTTACAGATCCCTTGTCTTCCTCTTGTCTAGTCCTTGGATATAGTTCTCTTGTAGAATCTGCCTCGACTCAGCACAGCATCCTATTTACAACCCGGATCACCCCTTGGACCACGCCATTTTCCATTTTCCCTCAGGAGGCTTCTTTCATTCCCTTAAGCTCTGTGAATTGACTTCTAATAATCGGCATGGGTTAGTCTTGCCATGATCCTGAACATGAATGTTCTTACTCTCTCTTTTCTGGAATTCTTGACAACCGCTTTGCTATTTGTACTTTCAGGGTTGTCATAGCTTTAATTATAGGTCTGCATATCTGTGTCAGAGCCAATTTTCCCTGACACCTACATCTGGCACTACTGGAGAAACTAAGTTTGAATGAAAAGGCTTCCTTTCATGGGCTGTGTAATATCACAACCAAGTACCTTCCCTTTCCTCTGTAAAATCACAGATATCAAGAAAACTGACCAGTTTTTGGTTAATGTGATTTACACGGCTACTTTAATACCACCATATGAACAATCCTATTAGTCACTCTTCTCATACATTTTAGTCATTAAAAAGAATTAAATTTCTGGTTTAATTGTCATTTGATCTTGTGTTTCTGCTTGATTCAAGAAGCATTTATTTAGCACCTGACAGGCAATAAGCAGTGCATAGAGAGCCATAATTGGAGTCAGGAAGTCTTGGGTTCAAGTTTTGTCTCTGACAGAGATTGGCTGTGTAAACCTAGATAAACTACTTAACTTCTTGTCCCCTTAGGAGACTATTTAAGATTGTAAGTTGCATAGGAGGCAGTGATCTACACTGTTAGAATAAATTTCTTCAAGGCTAGTTATGTGTATGAATAAAATCACAAATCTGGTACCTTTCTCCTGCCAAAAAAAGTTCCTCTGTGTTAGGTGCTGGAGATACAAAGACAAAATGAAATAGTTCTTTCTCTCAAGGACTTTACCTTCTACTGAAAAACAAAATCACATTATCTAATTTGGCTCCCACAAACATCCTGTGAGATAAGTCCTATTATATCCTCATTTTCAAAGGAGGAAAATGAGGTTCAGCTAGGTAAAATGACCTTGGGCACACAGCTTGTGAGTTCTGAAGGGGAGATTTGAACCCAGGTCTTACTGATTTGAGGTTCAGCACTTCATTCATTATACTATACTTTCTTGTCATTCAGTCAGTTTAGTCACATCTGACCATTCATGACCCCATTTGTTTTGTTTTGTTTTTTTTTGGCAAAGATGCTGAAATAGTTTTTCATTTCCTTCTCTAACTCATTTTACATGCGAGGAAATTGAGGCAAACAGAGTTAAATGACTTGCCCAGGGTTGCCCAGTTGCCCAACTTGCCTAGTTGGTAAATCTCTGAGGCGGAATTTGAACTCAGGTCTTAACTCCATTCAGTGCACCATCTTTGTTCTTGTTGCAAATAAAGACAAACAAACAACTCGATTTAGAATTATACATTATATTCTCCATATGAATAGAGAGCAAATTGTGCTGTTGAAGAAAGAACATTAGATTTCTCAAGCAATGAGCGATGCCATTTAGTTCACTAGAAGAGACCACTTGCTAGACAGTGTGGCTCGTAAGTGAAGGAAAGAGTCAGCATTCCCAGCTGCCAGCAGGGATTTCTGTCAGCCAGTTTTTGGCTCAGCATAACTTCAAGTCTTCCTCTGCAACGGACGAGTCGGAGAACGTATGGGTCACATAACATACATGAGGGTAAAATGGAACTTCTGTTTTTTCTTGTCCAGGCTAAAAATGGCTTTTCTCCCTTGTTGATAAACATGGCCATCCCTGGTCATGGAGGATATGCCTTTGAATCTAATCTGGTAGAAAAGATTGGTGTCTAAAAGCTCAAGGGAGAGATCTCAGGATCATAGATCTGCCCAAGGAAACTGGCAGAATCAACATTTTGTACCTTGAGAAGGAAATAAAACCCATTTAAACTGTGAATTTGGCTAAATTTGTTTAAATTAGGATTTGTTGAGCCTCTGCCTTCTGGCAGCATGAAATGAATACCATGTTGTCTGGAGCTTTGTAGCCGACACAAAATACAGTAAGTAGATTTGTTCAGCCCAGGATCCCTCAGTCAAATGCTTTCCTGGATCTTTTATTGGCTCACCTTCCTATAAAAGGTGCTCATCTGAACAATAGTAGCTTGTCACAAAGTGGTAGGCAAGGCCTTGCTAAAATGCTGCAGTACGGTGCATTTTTAGAGATAGCTTTCTTAAAAGGACTTTTCATAGGCTCATAGCCTTTCGAGAAGGAAAATACCTGAGAGGTGAGTAAGCCTAACACCTCTCTCACCTCCCGCATTTCATGGATGAAGAAACCCAGAAGGCCCTGAGAGGGAAAAGGACTTGCCAAGATCAAACAAGTGTCCTAGAATCACAGGATTTATGAGCTAGAAGGGATCTCAGAAATCAGCCTATCAAACCCATACCTTGACAGAAATCTCTTCTAAAACTTCTGCTCAAGTAAATCTCCAGCTTTTTCTGAAGTACTGTAAATAAGGGGGAACATGCCATGTCCAAGGCAGCCCATTCCATTTTTGATAGCTTGAATTGTTAGATTTTTTTCTGCTTATATCAAGCCTAATTCTGCCTCTCTCAAATGTCTGCCTGCTGCTCCTATGTCTACTGTGTGGGGCTAAGCAGAATCAGCATATCCTTACTTCAAATGGTATCCTTCCTGATACTTGGAGATCTTCTCATCTCCTCGCCTCCTTGTTTCCTGCCTTGTCTCTGTCCTATCCATCCTATCTTCCATACAGTAGCTGAAATGATTTTCCTAAAACAGAGAACTGACTGTACTACTTCCTACACCAACTCCAGTGGGTCCTTATTACCTTGAGGATTATATATAAACTACTGTTTAAAATCCTTCATGACCTGCTACCAACCTAGATTTCCCATCTTAAAAGACATTACCCCACCTTTATACACCACATGGTCCAGCTGAACTGGCCTTTTTACTATTCCTTACCCACAATCCATCTGCCACTTCTAACACCTTTGCACTGGCTGTATCTCATGTACTCCTCTTCACGTGCACCTCTGAGAATCCTTAGTTTCCTTCAAAGTTCAGCTCAAATACCACCTTCTACATAAGGCCTTTACATCCCCTATAACTACTAGTGCCCCTGCAAAATCTTCATTTTCATATATTTACGTATGTACGTCTCTCCTAAAAGAGTAAGGGTTCGATGAAGGCAAAGAGGGCTCCATTTTTGTCTTTATATATCCTTAGCTCCTAGCATATAGTACATGGCATGTAGCAGATGCTTGTTGATTGATTTACAACAAATATATAAATGAATACATAAATAAATAAACAAACAAATAAATAAAAATGATTCTTCAAGTAAAGGCATTTACGACAGACTTTTAGCTATTGCTGTACAGTGGATGCTAAAATGCCTTTATTTCCAGTCAGGTATCCATAGCTGAGAATATAGTAAAATAAGGGAAACTAAGGGGGAACAGGGGGAGAGACCTAGTAAAGGGAAGCCCTCTTCTTTTCCCTATGTCCTTTAAAATGTGACAAACAAACCATTTCTATCAGTTGAGGCATATCTTACTAGATGGTTTCACTACAGCCAGACAAACAGTTTGACAATGATAAATGGGGAAAATCCAACCTCCATAAAGTTAGATGTCTCCCTTTCAAGCCTACTAAAGCCTACTAGATTTTCTAAAAGAGAGGAGTCAGTGATCCTAAGTGCACACTTAGTGAACAGTGGCCACAAATAAACAACTTTGAGCGAGACTAAAACATGAAAATCCAGAGTTATGGAACACAATAAATACTTAATCAGCTCCTTCTTCCTTGAGTGTCTACAGCAAATGTATAAAGCTCTAACTGTATAATAAACAGTTTTTGGTTCACAAGGACCAGGTTCATATCCTAGTGGGGCACACTGACCCCAAGGCTCTTCTCCCAGCGTCTGGCTATTATACCCCTACCTCATAGCCCCAGAGAAAACTTCTTAAAGCTTAAGTTTGCCTCATATCTTGAGGATCTCTGAAAGGAATTCACAGGGATCTGTCTAGAAAGGTACTTGATGTACAAAGTAGATCAGGTATAGAACAATTATTTTTTCTACTACCAAAGAAATGCTTAAAACACAAAAGAGGAAAAGCACACACTAACAAATACCTAAAAACATAAAATAGTAATTTATAACCAAAGGAATGATAGAAGACCACAAACAAATAAGCACATGAAGGGCATAGAGTGCTTACAACTTAAGCAATTCTGAAATACCAGATACCTGTATGAAGACTATTTGAAAAATGTTTTCCGGTTCTCTCGCCATCTTTCTTATACTTTCCTGCCTGGATGTGCTGCAGTTTATCTCTATCTCTCCTAAAATGTAATGCCTAGATCAGTGTCCTTCAGACATGGCCTGTCTAGGACAGAGCGTAGATGAGCTTCTTTAGTTCTGTGTACTAGAAGCATCAAACTCCTGGAGGGTGCAAAAGACTTGCAAAACTTCACCAAACCAGATTAAAATGTAATTGAGAAATGTTTAACAAAATAAATAAAAATACTCTTGAATTAAAACTTACGTTAATTTGTGGTTTGCTAAGTCAGCAGAGATCTGTATCTATTGAGCTTGACGCCACTACTATTGACTCTCAAGGAAGCCTAGGACAATATTAGCATTATCTCTAAACTGCCATGTTACTGTTGACTCATATTGAATATTAGTTCACCAAAATTCTAAGATCTTTCCCATACAAACCATTCTCTAGACACATTCCCAATAGTGTATTCATGAAATTGATTTTTGGAACCTGTATAGAATTTTATATTTATAGTAAGAATAATAGCTAAAATGTATATGGTGTTTATTAAATGTTATTTAATTACTGTTTGATTATACAAATTTTTTTAAAAAGTTTGGAATACAGGTTTAAGCTGGCAATTGGGATATTCCTTTATAGGTACAAATAACAACGGTTATGACTCTTAAATGGTATTTTTAGTGACTGCTGGGTTTCCTGGCTGTTATTCCGCCTTTTCCTTTGTGATAACAGGGAGTTTTCTTGTATCTTTGAAATCATTAGCTTAGTCTGATCATACAAATGCCAATGTAGGGATCAATGTGTATTTCATCCTTTTCATAGACAATTAGAATACTGAAGACCAGAAGTTCAGCAAGAATCAGAAGGGTGATCCCTTTGAAAACTGCAGCCAACTATGTCATCAGCCATGTGAAAACACTTAGCTTTAAGGAATCCACCAAGTCTTCCACCAGAAAGAGGAGGGTGATAAAACTGAGAGCCCTGTTGACATGTCCCACAGCAGCATTCTGATAATTATGGAAAGCTTCTGAGTTCAAAACAATGTTCATTTCCAGGGAGGATTTGAATAGATGACTTCTGACTTCTGTATAGCTTGCATGAGAGACTCATAGACACTAAAGCTGATGGTTATAGACTGGAAAGATCTTTTTGGATTCTGAATCTGTCATTCAACATGTTATCTGTCCATCTAGAATTCATGTCATCTGAAAATTTGCTATCTAAACTATCATGCTATCTAGCCTTCATTCAAACCACTGGTAGAAATGTTGGACAGCCAGGGGTAAAGAATATATTCTTGGGACATTCCACTAAAGGAACCCCTCCAAAATGACATTTAATCCATTATAAGTGACTCTTTGTTACCATTTAGCTCACATCTTTCCATCTTAATCAGTGAGACATTTTGTTGAATCTTTTGATGAATTCTAGGTATATTAATTCTGTAGCATTTCTTTGTCAAAAAAATCAAGCGGTGTTAGTCCATCATGACTTGTTCTTGAAAAACCCATGCCAGTGGTTTGTGGTCAGCACTTTAAGGTCTAAACTCTTGCAAACTGTCCATTTGATAATGAGTTGCAGGATTCTTCTGGGCATAAAAATCAAGCTCACTGACAGAATCTATTTGGAGTTTTCTTTCAGGAGGTAACCGTGTAATTCTTTCTATTTTCATTCTGCCCTGTGGATCAAATGGGTCTGGTCAATTTTTATCAATGATTTCTTGAAATACGGCATCTAGGCTTTTTATGGTCATTTTTTTGTGTATCTAAGGATTCTTAGATTTTCTCTCCTTGACCTGCACCTTGGCCAGTGGTTTTGGATAGGAGATTATATTTTCTGATTAGCATATAATGCACACACACACACACACACACACACACACACACACACACACATTTCAATCAGGCAGCTGATGGTGCAGTGTATAGACCACTGTACCTGCAGTCAGGAATTTCTGAGTTTGAGTCTGGCTTCAGATACTTACTAGCTCTGTGAGCCTGGTTAAGTCACTTAATTTCTGTTTGCCTTGGTTTTTTCTTCACTGTAAGACAGATAATAATGATAGCTCCCACCTGTCAGGTTTGTTGTGAGGATTAAATGAAATAATATTTGTAAAAATGCTTAGCACAGGGCCTGGCATATAGTAGAAGCTATAAAAATGCTTATTTCCTTCTCCTCCCTTGCCTTCAGTAATCTGAGTTTGTTCTATTTCTTACTGTCTTACGGAATGACTCATCTCTGATTTGTTCAATAGATTTTTTAAGAGCCTGTTTTCAGGAGTGAGGTTTACATTTTCTTAAGTTGTTTATTCTTTTGCCCATTATATCCTTTAGATCTCTCATTTTCACTACCACTATTTCCCATAGAGCTCTCCTTTCATTTGTGTTATTATTAACAGACCCTCTTGTTTCATATTTCTCAGGAATTTCAGCAGACTTTATAGCAAATATTTCACTTTTTTGAGGTTTTGTTGTAGTTCATGTGGAGCTCTTATTTGCTTCTGGTGTTGTGTCTCATGTCTGTGGCTCCATAATATTTATCATTAGTGTTTTTTTTTCTGTTTATTTATTTTTCCAGCCTTACTGAATTTCTGCTGGGACCAGACTCTGTGTACTTCTGTAAGGAGTGATGGGGGCTTCTTTTTTATTGATCTATATTAGCTGGTTGGGTGGTAGAGATACTAAGTATAGTATTCTTCAGGAACCTTTGCAGTTTCTGGTCAGGATATTGAGTGAAGTGTTCTATGTAAGGTGGGACATTCTTTGCTGGGTGATCTCATCCACGATATGTGTTGATTGTTGCCTGCTAGTCTGAGCCGACAGGTGTCTAAACCTTAGAGTGACATAGCTACAGTTTACCATGTAGCTCCTGGTTTACAGCTTTGGGCTGCCACCATCCCTGGCTTGTTCCTAGGCTTTGAGATGCAAGGTTTTCCATAACCTGTGCTATATAACTGGCTTTTCTGTATGGAGTCTTTCCCTCACTCCCATTCCCTTAGTTCCTAAAGCCTTGTAGCTCTCTTGGTGAGGGTCTAGGCTGGCAAAATGCAGTTATCATATCATAATTCTTGGAGTTCTGATAGTTTTAAAATCTTGTACACTTCTTTTTTGTCCTTGCTGGGCTATTCTTCTTTGATTTACTGTGCTACCTTGAGGAGAATCTGACCTATAGTTCTATACATCACCTTTTTTCTGTTTTGAAAATTGGAACAATCGACCTTCTCCATTTCTGTGACATATCTCTAAACCTCTATAATCTTTTAAAGATTACTTATGTAGTTGAAAAATCTCATTTGTTAGTTCTTTCAGTACCCTGAAATGGGGTTTGTCCTGATCTTGTGGCTTGAACTCATAAAGGACAATTAGGCACTCATTTTGTATCTCTGCTTGTCTTGGGGTATAATGCCCAATTAATCATTTTGGTACTGCCAATCTGAAAAAATCATTCTTTTTAGCAGCTCAAATAGAATCAATAGGACTATTATTTCCTATGGCTCTTTCATTTGCCACACACCCACACACATATGCACAAACTCACATCTCACATGCCCTTTTTGCCATTAGCATTTATAACACACCTTAGATCACTCAGTCAATGAGGATCCTCCTGTGACCTGATACGAATCCCATCATAGTTAGGAGTGAGAGATGGGTTATTGTGACATGTAGGCATTTAACGAGTGGTACTGATGACCTGACATTAAGACGTAGTGAAGTATCATTTCTCCTGAATGTATCTGGAATGTGACAGAGAGCCTCTCAAAGCTCCTCGGATCTGCCGACCCCACCTCCTTTTGGTGAACGGCGGTAAGAAGGAAACTCAGAGGACATTTCTAAGAATCCTTAAGTCTTCGTTAAGAACAGAGGGCAAGCGTTAGAGACGTAGGCGATATGTGCTTTGCTGCTACTGACTGAAAGCGCACGTTTAAGAAGATAAGTATAGATCTGGGAAATAAATACCTGGTTGGAAAGATGTTTGAGAATGGGAGCGGCGCTTCTAGACCGTGGCTAAGGTGTCAACTGAGAAGGACTGATAAAAGTCACTCTGTATGGAGCCTTCAGAATCTGGTTCAGAGGAACTTAAACCGAAAAAGTAGAAGTGGAGCGAGAACGTTGTCCTGCTACGGCCGCCAAAGCAAACGCACGACGACGATGGCATTTATACGGCGCTTCAAAGCTTGCAGACACTCCAAATGTGCCGCCTCTATGGAATCCCACCACAACCACATGAGGCAGGCGCCACGCTTATCTTCATTTGACAGATCAGAAAACTGAGAGTGAGAAATATTGAGAGATTTGTCCACTGTCACACAGCTGGCAAGTGGCTGAGGCGGGATTGGAACTCGAGTCTTCCTGATTCCAAGTCCAGTACTCTGTCCACTGTGTGACTCAGTTGCCTAATAGAGTAAGTCGCTGGAATGGCACAGGAAGATGAATATCAGCTGACACAATATTCAATAGGATGAGCAATAATAAAGCTCGTGCCCTTGCACGTCTATGAACAAACGTACAAAGTTCCTGTTGTTTGGTCATTTTTCAGTCGTGTCTGACTCTTTGTGACCCCTTTTGGGGTTTTCTTGGCATAGACACTAAAGTGACTTGCCATTTCCTTCTTTAATTCATTTTACAGATGGGGAAACTGAGGCAGACAGGGTTACATGAATTGCCCAGGGTCACTTATCTGAGTGCCAGATTTGAATTCAGGTCTTCCTCTCTTTAGGCTCAGCACTCTGTCCACTGTGCCACCTATCCCCAAATACACAGAGTATGAGTTATAAATAAGGTGAATTAGCTATCTTTACACAAGGAAATAAGTGTGACCACATAGGTGTCACTAATTGGGATGGGATAGTTATGGAAGGTTATGCCTCGTTTAAAAGGAACTCATTAGATAAAGGAGTAGCATTGGTTAACGAGGCATTACACTCCTGTGAAATTTAGGAGACACAAACAATTTAATGTATACTTAAAAAAAGAAGCAATCTCTGCTCAAAAAAGATTTACATACAGCTCTCTTTTTATGTCCTTTGTATTTGAAAACATTCCTGTCTGTTGATGTTTTTCAAGTTCATAATAAAAAAATTGGAAAAAAACAGACAAGAAATACTGGGAGATGTCAATTACGCAGACAGTTTCCCTTTGCTAAATGCTGAAGAACTGGCAAATTCTTGATTTTCTCTAATTTCATTCTTTAGACAGTAGAGGAAGCAACTAATGGAAATCTGCATCTTATTGTGACCAATAGGAGGGGGCTAGTTGTCAAAGTTTAAAAGATGGCTACTTTGGAAGGCTGTTACCACTTCACCATTGAGTTAATTGAGAGAAGGAGGCATACGTAGGGAGATTCCTGATTGCACAGCCTAGATTTTGAGAAAGATTTTGAAGGATTAAAAAAGGATAGGCAGGATTCCACAGTCTAGTTTCTACAGCATTCAAAAAGGGTGAGGTGGCCTTTTAAAACAACTAATCTGTGTCTTTTAATTAACAAAAATCTACTTCCCCTCTCTACTACTTCTCTCCCTTTGGATAAAAAAGTGAAAAAATGCAACAAATATGCATAGTCGAGAAGAACAAGATCCTGAATTGGTCATGTCCAAAAATACGTCTCAATCTGCACAATGGATCTGACATTTCTTCGTCAGGAGCTGGGCTGAATGTTTCATCGTGAGACTCTTGGGAGGGTTGGTAGCTCATCGATCTGATCATAGTGTTAGTCTTTGCATGTTTTGTTGTTGCCCTATGAATTTTCCTCCTGGTTTTGCTCATTTCCCTCTGAATCAGTTCTTGCAAGTTGGTAGATCCATAAGCAACTATTAAGTGTCTATTAAGTGACAAGCACTGTGCTAAGCATTTTCCACTTTTCTCTGAAAACATGTCTTTCATCACTTCTTACAACACAAAAGTATTTCATTACATTCACACACCATAATTTACTTAGACATTCCTTAATTGATAGATGCCCCCAACCACTAGATCCATTTCTTCATCACAATAAAAATGCAGACATTTTTATATAGATGGCTTATTTTTCTCTTTCTCTACATTCTCTGGGACATAGACCCACTAATTGTTTCTCTGGGTCAAGGGTATACACAGTTTGGTAACTTTTTGTGGCAACAGTTCTAAATTGCTTTCTAAAATGGCCGGGCCAATTTGTAGCTCTACCATGAGTGCATTAATCATGTCCCCACAGTCCTTCCAGTCTTTGCCATTTTCCTTTTCTGTCAACTACCGAGCTGAAGGTTGGGAAGTGGAACCTCAGGGTTACTTTAAGTATTAACAATTTGGAGCATTTCCCACTATGGTTATTGATGCTTTTTGAAAATGTCCTCTTCTTATCCTCTTACCATTCCTCACTAGGGAATCTGAATCAGTTCCCTCTATATCTTAGAATAAATCTTTTGGCAGAGAAGCTGTTGCAAAGAATTTTCCCCAGTTACCTGCTTCTTTCCTAATTTTAACTGCTTTGGCTTTGTTTGTACAAAGTCTTTTAAATTTTATATAGTCAAAATTCCATTTTATCTTCCATTATCCTCTCTGTTCTTTGTCTGCTGATGGACTCTCCCACTATCCACAAATCTGGAAGGTAGTGTCTTTCTTGCTTAATTTGTTCATGATATTACCCTGTATATTAAACTCATGTACCCATTTGGAATTTACCTTGGTATAACATGAAATCTTGGACTATATCTAGTTTATCAAGGACTACTTTCACAGTTTCCCATCAGTTTTTGCCAATAGTTAGTTCTCACCCAAGTAACCAGGGTCTTTGGGTTTTTAAACAGTAGGCTACTGGGTTCATTTGCTTCTATATGTTATGTACCTAATCTGTTCTACTGATTAACCACTCTATTTCTTAACTAGTACCAAATTATTTTGAGGATAACATCTTTGTAGTACAGTTTGAGATCTGGTAAAGCTAAATCTTCTTCCTTCTCAATTTCCCCCATTATTTCTCCTTGAGATTCTTTACTCTTTGTTTCTCCTAAGAATTTCGTTATTTTTTTCAAGCTCTGTAAAGAATTCATTTGGTAGTTAGATTGATATGGAACTGAATAAGCAAATGAATTTTGGAAGCATTATAATATATATTAGTATATTGCTTTGCCCTGCTTATAACAATTAATATTTTCCCCATTATTTTTCATTTGTGTAAAGAATGTTTTGTAGTTGTATTCACATGGTTGCTGATTGTATTTTGGTAGGAGGATTCCTAGGTATTTTAAACCTTCTGCAGTGGTTTTAAATAGATTATCTCTTCCTATCTCTTCTTCCTAGATTTTATTGGTAATATATAGAAATATCCATAATTTGTGCACGTTTATTTTATCTCTTGCAACATTGCTGAAGTTACTGTTTCAGCAAATTTTCTAATTGACTCTCTTAGGTTCTCTAAGTAGGTCATGTTTTCAAAAAGTAATTTCTACCCCTCTTTCCCTATGTTTATTCCTTCAACTTCTTTTTCTTGTCTTATTGCTATAGCTAGTATTTTGAGCATTCTATCAAATAGTAACAGTGATAATAGGATATTCTTGCTTTACTTTTCCCTCCCCTTCCTTCCCTGCTCATCTCCTTCCCCCTCTCTTCTCATTCCTTCTTTTCCTTTTATTTTCTTGCTGTGTTACTACACTGATTTATCAGGTAATCGAATGAATGGATAGATGAAGAAAAAAAACCCCCAAAACATTTATTCAACTCTTATAATGTGCCACTAATTGGAGTTTCATATGCAAAGAATGAGATAGTTCCTTCTCCAAAGAAGCTTATGATCTAATAGGGGCAAGTAATTAATGGAATGGAACAAATGAACATTTATTTGACCCCTACAACGTTATAATATTTATAGGGGAGTGGTGCGTAAGGAGGAAAGTTTTAGTTTGAGGAATCACAGGAATGGTGAGTGCAGCCATATGGGGAGCTCATAGACTCATGCTTTTCAGTAGTAAAGGGAGTAGTGACTGGGTTTCTGCTTCCAAGCAGGAAAGGGAGGGAAGTAGAGCAAAGAATGCTGAATACACAGTATAAGTGGTTTATCAAGCCATTTGATAAGTGGTTTATCAAGCTCTCATGATCTATATGTAGACAAGATAGAGGGATAGTAAAGTCAGGTACATTCACATTAGTTGACTGACCCAATCTGAATAATAGTGATCAACTTCACCTTGAATAGGGACTGTAGAAGAGTGGCCCATGGATTTGTCCTCTGTCCAGTTCTCTTCAACATTTTAATCATGACCTAAATGAAGTCATGCTAATCAAATTTATAGATGACATGAAGGTTGAAGGGATATCTGATATGCTGAACGAAAGAATCAAGTTCTTTCAGAAAACAAAACAAAAAAAAAACCTTGACCTTCAAAGACAATGGATTGAATTCAATAAGATAAGGGAAGATGTAAAGTCCTGCATTTAGGCTAGAAATAATATCACCTGAAGAAGCAGCTAACATTTATATTAAGGTTTAGTGTTTGAAAGGAGATTTATAATTTCTCATTTGACCCTCACAATAATGCTAGGAGGAGGTGCCATTATCCCCGTTTTACAGATGAGAAACCTGAGTCATACAAAGCCTAAGCAATTTCACTAGGGTCACACACAGCAAGTGTCTGAGGCCATATTTGAATTCAGCTTTTCCCGACTCTAGGTTCAGTTCTTTACCTCCTGCGCCACCTAGCAGTCCTAGTACTAGATGAAGTACTGGATTCAGGAGATATACAGCTAGCTAATAATTTACTTGAGAATTATGGACCCCAAGCTCGGTATAGGTTGGCAGTGTGACAGTAGCCAAAACTGCTATGTGAGCCTAGGCTGCATGAATCATAGCTGAATGTTCTGAATAAAGGCTGTGATAGCCCTGGTATATGCTACTTGGGTCAGACCTCATATGGACTATCATGTTCAATTCTCAATGTCACATTTTAGCAAGGACATTGACAAATGTCTGAGGGAACATGATGCTAGAGTATACTGAAAATATTAGAGGTCATATTTCAATTGGCTGAAAGAACTAGAAATGTTTGTTGTGGAATAAAGAAGACTTAAAATACTGAAGAGGGTGTGGTAAATGATAACTATCCAGTTATTTTTAAAGACTGGTAGATAGAAGGATAGTTAGGCTTGTTATGCTTGGCCCTAGAATGTAGAACTTATTACTCTCACACTGCTTAACACAATTTAGTCTTACTTTAGTGATTCGTAAGACACTAAAGGATTTCCTAACACCCCAGTATGATCAAGATGCAATTCAGGAGTTATTTTGAATTGCCAAAATGTTGTTGTGATTTAATATTTGATTCCCATTATTTAGGTTTTAGATAAATGGGATTTTATAGTATATAGTTTTTCTGAAAGCAATTCGTTACCCATTTGTCCAATATAGATAATAATTAGTGACAAGTAAGTAGAAAAAATGCTGACTTAAAAATTTTATTTTATGTGATGAAAGAATATTCTGGTAAACAATTTTAAGAGCAGTGCATTTTCCCCTGACTTTCAGCCCATGAAAGGAACAGAGACAGTAAGGCAAATGTGTCCCTTTTTTTTCTTAAAAAACCAAAAACCAAAACCATAACCCTCCAATCTTATTGTTGAATACAAGAAGCAATTTCCCTCGTGTATTTTGGAGCCATATCCCATCCTCCCTTCCCCCTCAACAGATGAACATAATAGAATGTTCATCTCTATTATGAGATAATTTTGATCTAAATAGTTCATTTCTCTCCCTTCACCCTCTGATTGCAATACCAAATCTTATTTTATCTCATTTGGGTCTCTTAAAATGCCTTCCCTACGTATATCCCTCCATGAATTGTTGCCGAGAGACACACATTTCATTTTTATTAGCTGAGCCGTGTGAGTCATCTCGCTAATTGGCACCAGCACCAAGCCCCCTTTCCCCACGCCCCCTCCCTCTTCCAGACTGGCCTTTGCCGAACAGGCTAAATTTAGAAGCAGAATGAGGTTGCCTCTGGGTTATATAATGATGCGGTTATTTTTAGATCTCCATTATACCTAGAGAGCCCTGCACTGCCATCTGATTTGTTAACAACAGACTGACAGGAATGTGATTATTGATTCTCTCCATGTGCTTTTTTCTGGCACTGAATCCCTTGGGACTGAATGACATTTGCAATTTTGTTTACCGGCAGTTCTGTGTGTTCCTTTCATCTGTGCTATAAACACATTGGAAATCAATTGTGTTCAAACACAATCGTCAGGGTTAAGAAAAGGCTTTTTTTGGGTGAGTGGGGGTTGGGGAGGGGCAATTTATTTAGAGAGTCTTCCAACAGGCGTAATTTTTTTTCTTTCATAAAAGGAGAGAAGGAAGGAAAGGAAGAAAGGAAGGAAAGATGAAAGAGAAAGAAAAGAAAAAAGATAAAAACCCAGAAAAAACAGATTTGGGCTGTTTGGTCCTCTAATCAGGCTACCTCTGAAGCTGGTGGCAAGGCAAAGCAGGATCAACCGTGTTTTCTTCATTAAGGTTTTAACATCTAGGTGCTTTTTCTTTCTTGTAAACTGCAGCCAATTGGGCAAAAATAGTAGTGACACAGATGTTATGAGACATTTTGTAATTCTGGCAGTAAATTAATGGCTGCAGGCCTTTGCTAGAGAGAACATCTGCACCGCAGTTTGTTACCTGTTAGCATCACCCCTGCCCTGTTGCCCAGTTTCTGAAAGGCGACATCACAGAGATTTCTTACTCTTTGGGATTTTGTGTTTGCACTTAGGCTAACCTAACTGCTTTGAAGTCAAATATAGCATGGAAAAATCAGTGACTCAGTGATTTATCTTAAAAGACTAGAGTGCCTGTGTAAAAACCTGCCTATGAAATTGGCCTACTTACCAATAAACTGTTTTATATAACCGATGTAGACGTGGCATCAATCTTGCAGCTGATGGATCCAGTCCTTCTCTCCATGCTTTAACTAGTTGACTTGTGGGGGGCGAGGCTAAGTTGCTAAAGACCTTGGGAGTTCCATTTCTTCCAAGATCAACAAGAGAAGAAGCTAAATGAGAACAGGAGGACAGAGTTTGCCATTTTAGTTGGAGTTAAAGATGAAACTCTCTTAAGAATGTTAACAAAATCCAGCTAAGAAGTCATTTTGTTCAGCTGTAGGGAGATCCTGAAGTATGAGTCTGTAACTTTCAGCTGCACCAGTTTAACGCTAAAAGAAGATTAGCTCAAATGGTGTGGACTCTCATCAACTTCAGCAGCAAACATTTATGCACATCTTGGTATGGGCTTGGGAGTTGGTGGTGCCTGACTGATAGCTGTCACCTGTCACCTACCTGTCAATGAGTTACATGTAACAATGAAAGACAATCCTCTCCAGCCCCTGCACGTCTCAAAGTCATACTGGCAAAAGAGCAAGCAAACAAAATCCTTTCCACTTGTCTTTCAAAAGCTCTAAACCACCTGGTACCAAACAATCTTCTCATTTAAAAAACAGGCTCTTGCCTGACTCCTCATCCTGTTTTTAGGCCTTCCAAGAGCAGAGAGGCAGAACAAAGGGTCTGGGTTTGAAGTCTGCTTTGGTCACTTGTTCCTTGTTTTACCTTGTGCAGATAACTAAAATTTCTGAGTCTCAAACTTTCCAGCTTTTTTTTTGTTTTGTTTTATTGATGGGTTTTGTTTTTCCATTACATTTATGGGTTGTTCCCACACCATGAGTAGTTTCTTATGACAGAGTAAAGCAATTAAGCAAAAGTAACAACACAGTGACTTCATCTGGAAGTGCATACAATTCTACAGCTGTAGCACCCTGTAACCTCTCTTTTTAAAAATTAAAAGGCAGAACCCACAAAATAGCAGAGGGAAGCAGGGCTCCAGCCCAGGACAGCCTGGATGGCTGCTGGGTGAGGTCTTCTGTGCACTGAGCTGGGAGCGGAGCAGAGCCCAACGTGGACCGGGAGGACCAACCAGACCAGGAGCCAGGTGGAGCGGGCCCTAGTGCCCTGAATCAGTAAGCTGTGTCAGTTGCCAGACTTCCCAACCCACAAACACCAAAGACAACAGAGAAGAACTGCAGAACCCACAAAACAGTGGAGGGAAGCAGGGCTCCAGCCCAGAACAGCCTGCATGGTCCATGGGTAAGGTCTATCCCGCAAGGAGCTGGGAGCAGAACTGGGAGCGGAGCGGAGCAGAACCCAGCGTGGGTGGCACAGACCAACCAGACCAGGAGCCGGCCAGAGCATGCCCTAGGGCCCTGAATCAGTGAGCTCCGGCAGTTACCAGACTTCTCAACCCACAAACACCAAAGACAACAGAGGAGGTTAGTGGGAAAAGCTGCTGGGGACAAAGTGAAAGAAGGAGTTCGTGGTTCAGCTACCAGCATGGGGGCAGCGGAGGTGGGGCATCTACAGAACTACAGCTGCAGTTTCTTCTGGCCCCAGGCCCACCTGGTGGGAGGAATTAAGTGGCAGATCAGAGCAGGAGTGAAGAGCATGCTGAAGATCTAAGTCCAGTCCAGGTTGGGGGTTCTTGGGGAAGGAGGAGTGCTGGTGTGGCAGAGCTAGCATATCCCCCCAAGCTTGGAACATAGTACTCTTTATTCTACAAGCAGTCATACCCTGCTGAAAAACTCAAGGGTCAAGCAAGCTGGCTGGGAACATGGCCAGGCAGCGAAAACGCACCCAGATTCAGTCTCAGACTTTGGAAGCTTTCTTTGGTGACAAAGAAAACCAAAACATACAGCCAGAAGAAGTCAACAAAGTCAAAGAGCCTACAACAAAAGCCTCCAAGAAAAACATGAACTGGTCTCAGGTACTGGAAGACCTCAAAAAGGATTTGGAAAAGCAAGTTAGAGAAGTAGAGGAAAAATTGGGAAGAGAAATGAGAAGGATGAGAGAAAACCATGAAAAACAAGTCAATGACTAGGTAAAGGAGACCCAAAAAATACTGAAAAATACACTGAAGAAAACAACACCTTAAAAAATAGACTAACTCAAATGGGAAAAGAATTCCAAAAATCCAATGAGGAGAAGAATGCCTTGAAAGGCAGAATTAGCCAAATGGAAAAGGAGGTCCAAAAGACCACTGAAGAAAATACTACCTTAAAAATGAGATTGGAGCAAGTGGAAGCTAGTGACTTTATGAGAAATCAAGATATTATAAAACAGAACCAAAGGAATGAAAAAATGGAAGACAATGTGAAATATCTCATCGGAAAAAACACTGACCTGGAAAATAGATCCAGGAGAGATAATTTAAAAATTATTGGACTACCTGAAAGCCATGATCAAAAAAAGAGCCTAGATATCATCTTTCAAGAAATTATCAAGGAGAATTGCCCTGATATTCTAGAGCCACAGGGCAAAATAGAAATGGAATGAGTCCACTGATCGCCTCCTCAAATGGATCCCAAAAAGAAATTTCCGAGGAATATTGTCACCAAATTCCAGAGCTCCCAGATCAAGGAGAAAATACTTCAAGCAGCCAGAAAGAAACAATTTGAATATTATGGAAACATAATCAGAATAACCCAAGATCTGGCAGCTTCTACATTAAGAGATCAAAGGGCTTGGAATACGATATTCTGGAGGTCAATGGAGCTAGGATTAAAACCAAGAATCACCTACCCAGCAAAACTGAGTGTCATGCTCCAAGGCAAAATATGGATTTTCAATAAAATAGAGCACTTTCAAGCTTTCTCAGTGAAAAGACCAGAGCTGAATAGAAAATTTGACTTTCAAACACCAGAATCAAGAGAAGCATGAAAAGGTAATCAAGAAAAAGAACAAGAAAAAGAAATTGCAAGGGACTTACTAAAGTTGAACTGTTATGTTTACATTCCTACATGGAAAGATGATGTGTATGATTCATGAGACCTCAGTATTAGGGTAGCTGAAGGGAATATGCATATATATGTGTTTATGTATATATATATATATATATATATATATATATATACGTGAATGTGTATGTATGTATATATGTATGTGTACATATATATATATATATATATATATATATATATATATATATATATATATATATATATACAGAGAGAGAGAGAGAGAGAGAGAGAGAGAGAGAGAGAGAGAGAGAGAGAGGGCACAGGGTGAGTTGAAGATGAAGGGAAGATATCTAAAAGAAATAAAATCAAATTAAGGGATGAGAGAGGGATATATTGAGAGAGGGAGATAGTGAGAGATAGAATAGGGTAAATTATCTCACATAAAAGTGGCAAGAAAAAGCAGTTCTGTAGGAAGAGAAGAGAAGTCAGGTGAGGGGGAATGAGTGAATCTTGCTCTCATCAGATTTGACCTGAGGAGGGAATACCATACATACTCAATTGGGTATCTTACCCCACAAGAAAGAAGGAGGAAGAAGATAAAAAAGGGGGGATGATAGAAGGGAGGGCAGATGGGAGAGGAGGTAATCAAAAACAAACACTTTCGAAAAAGGAAAGCGTCAAGGGAGAAAATTCAATAAAGGGGGATAGGTTAGGAAGGAGCAAAATATAGTTAGTCTTTCACAACATGAGTATTGTGGAAGGGTTATACACAATGATACGCATGTGGCCTATGTTGAATTGCTTGACTTCTTAGGGAGGGTGGGTGGGAAGGGAAGGGGGGAGAGAATTTGGAACTCAAAGTTTTAAAAACAGATATTCAAAAACAACAAAAAAAATTTTTCTCATGCAGCTAGAAAATAAGATACACAGGCAATGGGGTGTAGACATTTATCTTGCCCTACAAGAAAGTAAGGGAAAAGGGGATGGGAGGGGAGTGGGGTGACAGAAGGGAGGGCTGACTGGGGAGCAGGGCAACCAGAATATATGCCATCTTGGAGTGGGGAGAGGGTAGAAATGGGGAGAAAATTTGTAATTCAAACTCTTGTGAAAATCAATGGCGAAAACTAAATAAGTTAAATAAAAAAATTAAAATTAAAAAAGAATGAACCTAAGCTTATTTTTTCTTCCTCCCACTTCCAATCGTCTAAGAAGAAAAAGAAAAACAAGTTCCTTGTAACAAATATGCATAGTCATGCAAAACAAATCCCCCTTATTGGCTGTATATATGTCTCCTTCTGTACTTATGCTGTAAATCTATCCCCTTTTTCTCAGGAGGTAGATAGTGTGTTTCATCATCAATCCTTTGTGAACATGAATAGTCATAGTTCTTACAGCTTTCAAAGTTGTTTATCTTTACAGTCTTATTATCATATAAATTGTTTTCCTTGTTTCAGTCTTCATTAATTGATGTCTTCAAAATTACTTTTATAATATTGATGTTTTAGTAGGAATCACTTTTCTGGTTCTGCTTACTTTACTCTTATTTGGTTCATATATGTCTTTCAATTTCTCTTTGAAATCACTCATTTACTGATTTCTTACAGCCCAATAATACGCCATCGCATCCACATAGTACCATCTATTCAGTTACTCCTCAACTGAGGGGCATCCCTTTAGTTTCCAGTTTTTTCCCCACAACACAGAAAAGCAACTATACAAATTTTTGTACATACAAGACTTTTCCCCATTTCTTTGATGACTTTTGGGTGTAAGCCTAGGAGTAATATAGTTTGGGTCAAAGGGTAGTTCTGTTCATGGTTGTATATAATTTCCAGTCCTAGTGGCCTGAATGGTCCTTTTAATATACCAAACAATTAAAATTGAAAAACAAACAAACAGCAGACCTTTGAAAGTGCCTGCCAGGCGTTGTATATAAAGAGAAGAAAACCTATATAATTAAGGAATTTACAAAACTGAAGACAAAAAGGTCAACACTTAAGTGGGAAACAAGTCTGAAAAGTTTTAAGTGTGTAGATGTTAAACAGAGGCATTAAGGATTGGGGAAGAAGCTTGGAGGGCTCTTGAAGGGATGTATAGTCATTGTAGAAATCAGTTTAAGAAATTGCATATAGGATCAAAATTACAAAAGAGTGGCCAGGCTCTGGGGTTTGTGGGCCAAAGAAACTGGACCTTGCTCTTTATGATATACCTAGTTAATGGGGTTAGATGGATGACTATATAAGTGAAGGTGACTCAAGCTTCCATTTCCTGGATCAGGTGAAGCATGGAAATTTAGAGAATGAAAGGGATTCCATAACTCAATTCTTAATTAAAGCTTTAAAAATATTAAAAAAGCCCTGCTCCTTCTCCTTGTGTAGTATATTGCTACTCTGGAAAGCCTACATCCTGAGGCTTTCCTTCTCTTATTGGAGATTCCCTTTCCAGGACCACCATTTTGATAAGAATACCAGTCATGAATGCTGGGATCACTCCCTTTTTCTCTCTGCCAGTTTTCTCTCTCCACTCCACCCTCTCTTCCAGCTCTCCTATATTGTCTTCCTCTATTAGAATATAAGCTCCTTGAAGGTAAGGAGTAGATCTTTCTTTCTTTCTTTCTTCCTTTCTTTTCTTTTCTTCCTTTCTTCCTTCCTCCCATCCTTCCTTCCTTCTCTCCCTCCCTCTTCCTCCCATCCTTCCTTCCTTCCTTCCTTCCTTCCTTCCTTCCTTCCTTCCTTCCTTCCTTCCTTCCTTCCTTCCTTCCTTCCTTCCTTCCTTTCTTTCTTTCTTCTATTCTTTCTTTCTTTCTTTCTTTCTTTCTTTCTTTCTTTCTTTCTTTCTTTCTTTCTTTCTTTCTTTCTTTCTTTCTTCCTTTCTTTCTTCCTTCCTTCCTTCCTTCCTTCCTTCCTTCCTTCCTTCCTTCCTTCCTTCCTTCCTCTCTTTTTCTTTCATCATCTATCTATCAAAGAAACAAAACCATTTTCAAGGATTGATTCACAATCGAATAGGACCTTAAGCCATAGACGACAAGCTAACATGACTAATATTCTATTAATCGAAGTTTGTTCTAACTCAGGGAGGCAAGCAAGTGGCACATTGGATAGAGGGCTGGATGAGAATCATAAAAATCTACATTCACATCCTGTTTCAGACATCTCCTGACTGTGTGATGTTGGGCAAATCCCTTAATCTCTTTCAGGTTTGGTTTCCTCATCTGTGGGGAAAAAATGGGAATAATAAGGGCTGTTGAGGATCACATGAGATAACACATGAAAAACACCTTGCACACTTCAAAGGGCCATATAAATGAAAGCTATTAATATTATTAACTCTGACTCCTTCAGATTTGGGGGAAGAATATGGCAGGATAGAACATGTGGAAGGCTGTACAACATGACTAAAGCCCTTCAAAAGAACTGTAAAATGAAGGACGACTTTCCCCTACTTTAATTATCTCTCAGTAAGGAATATTGTACATGGAAAGTTGAGGTCTTTTTGTTGACGCCTAATTGGGATTTTGTTAAGATGAATCAGCTCTGGGCTTTTGGTTTTGGTTCTTTCCATTAAGCGGTTTTTTTCTATTTGATTCATTTACATGATCAGAGGCCCCTGGGATTCCTGAAATTTTCATTTTGAACCCAGAAATCTCAGCAAAGATTTTCAGATTATGTTTCCTACTAATGATGATGATGATTTTATAAAGCATATATATATATGTATATGTATACATATATATACATCACATATATATGTGTATATATATATGTATATGTATATACACACATGCTTTTAACCATTACCTTTGGTGTTCCTTTGCCTTTGTATTCCCAGCACCTTGCACAGTGTCTGGCACATAATGGGCACCTAATAAATGCTTGTTGACCAACTAACTGATTCTAAATTATCTGTTCTTCATAAGCCTGAGATGATGAGCCGTTTATAGCCACCAACTGGAAAAAGTTAAATTGGTCAAGCAATAGCATAATCTTTTTGCTTGATGTAAAGAAACTAGATGGTACAGTGGATTAGAGTGCTGCATCTGGAGTCAGGAAGACCTGAGTTCAAATTTGGCCTCATTGTGACCCTGGACAAGTCACTTATCCTCTTTCTGACTTAGTTTCCTCGTTTGTATTGGGGCTAGTAATAGCACTTTATAAATTCTAACTATGCTAGCTATCATTGGGCTTTGAAAAGGCCATACAATGCATTATAAATGTGGGTACTCAGCTCTTTCTTCATTTTGTATGCTCTAGCTTACTCTGTATGATTTTGTTCTTTTTCTCCTTATTGATCTCAGCATGGCTTCTTTGCCCTCTTCCAAAACTAAAAATATTCCAAGGTTATTATTTTATCCTGAGGATCAAATTTGTTTTGCACAAACTTGGAGGTGTGTGTGTGTGTTGTCTCTGTTTGGGAGCTTATGGGAAGAGACAATGTGCTTTCCTGAACAGGACGGGAGGAGCACTGCAGACAGCCTTTTTATGCCTGAAACCTTTGTGGTGTGGAGGGAAGGGGATGATGTACGTTACAGCCTGAGCTGCAGTACTAGGAGGGAAAGACTGGGACTTGTTCTTTTGTGGTTATCACCTCATGTATTCCACCTAATTCTCTCCTTCTGGTTACTGAAAGCAAGAGAATTCTTCCTTCAGTCCCCATCCAGATTTTCTGTTTCAGCTGAATGTGAGCAGGAGAAATGCTTGAATGGCTTTGAATATAATCCCTGCAACAAACCACTCCAGCTTTCCAAGGACCAATTCAACTAAGAATGGACAGGTGGATTACAAAATAGCTGGATCCCTGCTGATGAATTCTTTGGCCACCTCAGCCAATGAAAGAAAGATACAAAATGGCCCCTTCTACAGTGACAATGTTAAAATGCTGGGCAACTGGTTGGGAGTACTAAGAACCAAACATCTTTTAGATCATCTGTCAACATTAACTTGGCTGTTTGTCCAACTAATCTTTGTTCAGTGATCAATGAGTGGATATAAATTTCTGGAGGAAATGAATTATGTCAATCTTGACAGTCCCATTGTTACATTATCCAAGGTATAGTGTGTTGTTTTAATAAGTGCATGAAACATATGTTGGGAGAGTGCTTTTAAGGTTGCATTTTGCTTTACCGAATCATGGTGCTTTTTTTTTAAACAAACAGTGAATGTAGTGGGCTCATATATTCTCTGTACATTTTAGTCAATGGAATAACTATAAAATATTTTCTGCTGTGAAAGCTTTCTGGTTACTGTTTGATACTTTAATCAAGAATATCCTTAATGTGTGAATATATCTTTTCATAAAACAGGAAAATAGGCCTATTAATATTTTCTGATCACCTTTTTCAGTGATAATAAAGCCCAAGAGTTTTTTTCCCCAAGTCTTAAGCATTTTTCTCTCTTTCATATATCTTGAGAATCAATTCCTCAATATGCTCAAAGCTATATTGCCTCAACCTCATAACTCCTCTCTGAATACTTGATCTAATTTAGCAGATATTTCTTTCTTTGTTTTCTTTGGCGCCATTTTTACTTCCTCGTGAAGTGTGATGTTGTAGTCATTGTATAGATTATCTTTCCGGTTCTTATCACTTCACTCAGCATCTGTTCATAAAAAGCTTCTTAGATTACTCTGAATCTGTCCCTTTCACTATTTCTTATGACATTACAATCTTCCATTATACTTATGTACCACAATGTATCAAACTGTTCAATAATTAATGGGCATTTTGTTTCTAGATCTAATGATAAAAGAGTCCTTCTATAAATATTTTTGTATAAGTGGCCATTTCTTTGTCTTTGATCTCTTTGGAATATATGTTTACTGGTCATATGAATAGCTTAGTAACTTTTGGAGTATAGTTCTAAATCTCTTTCCAGAATGGTTGAGTAAAGAATGATTATTTTTCACCAGAATTGTTATTTCTGTGTCTACATGATAACCTTTTGGAAATTTAATTAGCATGATACTGAATAAATACATTTATTTAATCAGTACTGTCATGTTTAATAAATTGGCATTGTCTGACCATAAGCAATTAATGTTTATCCAATTATTTAGATCTGTCTTTATTTTTTAAAGAGTTATTTATAATTTTCTTCATGTGATTCTTGTGTGTGCCTTGGTCATTGGACTCAGGGATATTTAATGGAATTTGTTTTTCCATCCTTTCTTGTTGGCTTTTGTCAACAATATACAGAAATGATTTTTGTGGGCTTATTTTATATCTTGCTACTTTGCTGAAATCTCTCTAAATCATAGTAGTTGTTACTAAGTTTTGTGTGAACTTGATTGTAGTTTCTTCATATTAAACCCTTTCTTTCTCCATGCTTGCAGTATTTTTCTTTCTTTTATTTAATGGCTCTAGCCATGGGCTACAATATTCAGTGTTATCTTTTTTTTAAGACATCTTACAGTCTGGCATCCAGATTTTTTGCCTGGTTATTATGTCAAAGGAATTTAATGATTCTGACATTCTCTCTCCTAGATCTGTATTCTAGGTGAGTAATTTTTGATATCAAATTCCTTGCATAAACTTTTATTTTCTCTATCTTCTGACTTTTTTCTAATATTGTTTGTTGTCTCATAAAGTCAGAATTCTATTTGCTCCACTCAATTTTTCAGGAAGGCCACTTCTTGTTTATGATTTTCTAGCTTTTGTTCTAAGCTCTTCTTTTATTTTGTTCTCTGAAATTCTCATTTTATTTGTAATTTCCTTTTAAAATCTATTCCTTTCTTTACATCTAGCTACTTTAATAATCTTGATAGCCAAGATGTTTAAAAAAAATCTGAGGCTTGATTTGTAGTTTCTGTAGGATTATTCTCTTTAGTTGAGTTTACCTCCTAGGCTTCTTGTAATACAATATTTTTTTTTCATTGTGTTCACTGTTTCCTTCTGATTACTCATATTTTTAGCCTCAGTTTTTGAGTTGGGAATTTTGGGCTCTGGAACTCCTCAAAGGTTTGAATAGGACTTTTTTGGTCTTGTCTTCTCTATAGTCTGGTACTACTGCCCATTTCCAGTGCCAATCTGGAGGATGTGGCTAGTATTAGGTTGTACCTCTGCTTCAATCATAGACTTCTGTTTCAGTCTTCTTTTGGGCCACTGAAAGTTCTTACCTCAGTAGGGTTCTACCTTCTCCTTTCATGATCTGTAATAAGGAATTGATTCTTTTATGTGACACTGACAAGCACCTGTTGACTATTAAAGATCACATTGATTTCAAGCCTCCTGCATAGTGCCTCTAGCATTTATATACTCAGGCACTGGTTGGTACTTTTGATCTCTATGGGACTACATGCAACAAGGAATATATAGTCTTATCTCCCTTCCTGTATAGGGACTTATGGGAGCAGGCTCTGTACCTAGATTCTATTCTGACAAAGCTGGGATTGGGCTTTAGATTCCTAATGACTAGAGCTTACCTCATCTATCTGTGGGAGTTTTCTTCATGTAGCTTCTCTATTTCTCCATTTGTTTCTTTTTTCACCTGCATTTGCAGTGGTATCCCTGGTACAACCCCTTTATCAACCTTCATTACCTTCTGGCCATGTTTTTAATGTGGATCTGGACTGTATTGAAGGTATTATTTACAGTTTTTTTTAACATTTTTCTTTATCATTGGTCCTTCTATTTTTCTTTTGATACATTTGTTGGAGTCAATCTTAACATCTACACCTTACTTTTAATGAGATCATGTTTTTTTTTTTCCTGAAACAAAGGCCTATCTTTTTGAAGTAAATTTTTTTCCAGTGTATAATGACAATTTAGATTTGAAGATCTTTCCCACCCATTAATAGGCCATGTGACCTGCTTACATCACAGGAAACCTAAGTCATATGTGGTAGGAAGAGCTTGCTGAGAGGAAAAGGAAAGTGACTCATAGCAAATGCAGAGAGAGGGCAGTTAGTGCTAAGGGAGAGAGCAGACGTGGCTGTGTTGTGACTGATTGTTGGTGGCAAGGCCCCAGCATGGGTAGGAAGGTTACAGAATGGAGTGGTTCTCTGCTGTGATATTGTATGTTGAATTCTTTGCTGCTGTGATGGATTGGGCTTATTGGGTATGGGATTTGGTTCTCTGGTGTCTGAATAAGTGGTTTACTTCTTCTACCTTCTATATGGAGAGTCTCTTATATTTTGTGATACAGAACCACACAGGCATTTTGATGGTTATTGTCTATATTGTGATTATTGTCTTGCTAATACATAGGGGTCATAAATTTTAATGGTTATTAAATACCACAGTTTCTGAAGAATGAAACTACAAGTTATGCAAAGTGTAATATGAAGATGTGTGGGATAACATAACTACATAAATCCCAATACGGATTTGGAAAATATCATATTTATATAACCTCTGCCTCTCTTTCACTGTCTTTCTGTCTCTCTCTCTTCTTTATCATTATTTATTTATTTAATATTTTTAGGTTTCAGCCTTAATTTTCACAAGAGTGAATTACAAATTTTGTCACGATTTCTACCCTTCCCCCCATTCCAAGATGGCATATATTCTGATTACCCCATTCCCCGGTCAGCCCTCCATTCTGTTGCCCCACTCCCCCCCATCCCCTTTTCCCTTACTTTCTTGTAGGGCAAGATAGATGTATATGCCCCATTGCCTGTATATCTTATTTCCTAGTTGCACGCAAAAACTTTTTTTGAACATCTTCTTTTAAAACTTTGAGTTCCAAATTCTCTCCCCTCTTCCCTCCTCATCCACCCTCCCTAAGAAGGCAAGCAATTCAACATACACCACATGTGTATCATCATGCAAAACCCTTCCACAAAACTCATGTTGTGAAAGACTAACTATATTTTCCTCCTTCCTATCCTATCCCCCTTTATCCAATTTTCTCCCTTCACCCTGTCCCTTTTCAAAAGTATTTGCTTTTGATTACCTCCTTCACCTATCTGCCTTCCCTTCTATTGTCCCCCCTTTTTATCTCCTTCCTCCTTCTTTCCTGTGGGGTAAGATACCCAAATGAGTGTGTATGTTCTTCTCTCCTGAGGTCAAATCTGATGAGAGCAAGATTCACTAATTCCCCCTCACCTGCCCCCTCTTCCCTCCCAACAGAACTGCTTTTTCTTGCCACTTTTATGCAAGATAATTTATGCCATTCTATTTCTCCGTCTCCCTCTCTCAATATATTCCTCTCTCATCCCTTAATTTGATTTTATTTTTTTAGATATCATCCCTTCATATTCTACTCACCCTGTGCCCTCTCTCTCTCTCTCTCTCTCTCTCTCTCTCTCTCTCTCTCTCTCTATATATATATATATATATATATATATGTGTATATGTATATATGTATGTATGTATGTATGTATGTATGTATGTATGTTTGTATTCCCTTCAGCTGCCTTAATACTGAGGTCTCCTGAGTTATACACATCATCCTTCTATGTAGGAATGTAAACAATACAGTTCAACTTTAGTAAGTCCCTTATGATTTCTCTTTCTTGTTTACCTTTTCATGCTTCTCTTGATTCTTGTGTTTGAAAGTCAAATTTTCTATTCAGCTCTGGTCTTTTCACTGAGAAAGTTTGAAAGTCCTCTATTTTATTGAAAGTTCATATTTTGCCTTGGAGCATTATACTCAGTTTTGCTGGGTAGGTGATTCTAGGTTTTAATCCTAGCTCCATTGACCTCTGGAATATCATATTCCAAGCCCTTTGATCCCTTAATGTAGAAGCTGCTAGATCTTGTGTTATCCTGATTGTATTTCCACGATACTCAAATTGTTTCTTTCTGGCTGCTTGAAGTATTTTCTCCTTGATCTGGGAGCTCTGGAATTTGACAACAATATTCCTAGGAGTTTTCTTTTTGGGATCTTTTTCAGGAGGCGATTGGTGGATTCTTTCAATTTCTATTTTACCATCTGGCTCTAGAATATCAGGGCAGTTTTCTTTGATAATTTCTTGAAAGATGATATCTAGGCTCTTTTTTTGATCATGGTTTTCAGGTAGTCCAATAATTTTTAAATTCTCTCTCCTGAATCTATTTTCCAGGTCAGTGGTTTTTCCAATGAAATATTTCACATTGTCTTCCATTTTTTCATTCCTTTGGTTCTGTTTTATAATATCTTAATTTCTCATAAAGTCACTAGCTTCCACTTGCTCCAATCTCATTTTTAAGGTAGTATTTTCTTCAGTGGTCTTTTGGACCTCCTTTTCCATTTGGTTAATTCTGCCTTTCAAGGCATTCTTCTCCTCTTTGGCTTTTTGGATATCTTTTCCCATTTGAGTTAGTCTATTTTTTAAGGTGTTGTTTTCTTCAGTATATTTTTCAGTATTTTTTTCGGTCTCCTTTAGCAAGTCATTGACTGGTTTTTCATGGTTTTCTCTCATCCTTCTCATTTCTCTTCCCAATTTTTCCTCTACTTCTCTAACTTGCTTTTCCAAAACCTTTTTGAGGTCTTCCAGCACCTGAGACAAATTCATGTTTTTCTTGGAGGCTTTTGTTTTAGGCTCTTTGACTTTGTTGACTTCTTCTGGCTGTATGTTTTGGTCCTCTTTTTCACCAAAGAAAGATTCCAAAGTCTGCGTCTGAATCTGAGTCTGTTTTCGCTGCCTGGCCATGTTCCTAGCCAACTACTTGTCCATTGAGTTTTTTGTCAGGGTATGACTGCTTGTAGAGTAGACAGTACTTTGTTCCAAGCTTGAGGGGATGTGCTGTTGTTTTCAGAGCTATCTGTATATAGCCAGCTCTGCCACACCAGTGCTCCTCCTCCCCCAAGAACCACCACCCAGGGCTGGACTCAGATCTAAGTTGGCTCTGCACTCCTGCTCTCATCCGCCACTTATATCCTCCCACCAGGTGGGCCTGGGGCTGGAAGCAACTGCCCCTGGAGTGGTGGCCAAACTGCAAACTCCTTTCATTCTGTCCCCTGCAGTTTTTCTCACTAACCTTCTCTGTTGTCTTTGGTGTTTGTGGGTTAAGAAGTCTGGTAACTGCCACAGCTCACTGATTCAGGGCACTAGGGCTTGTTCCAGCTAGCTCCCAGCCTGGTTGGTCCAGGCGCAGCCCACTCTGGTCTCTGATCAGCTCCACTCCCAGCTCCGTGCACGATAAACCTTATCCAGTGACCATCCAGGCCATCCTGGGCTGGAGCCCTGCTTCCCTCTGCTATTTCATGGGTCCTGCAGTTCTCTCAGTGTTTGGAGGGTCCTGGGGGAGAGCCCTAGGCAAGTCTCTGCTTTCCAGCCATGATCTTGGCTCCACCCCTTGATGCATGTCTCTCTTTCTCTCTTTCTATCTCTGACTCTGTCTCTCTGATGTGAAATAGAGGTAGGTAGTTCCTATAGAGAGCGAGGAAAACTGATGGACATTCTACGTGCTCCTTTGTTATACAAAGTGAGGCTCATAGCTGATGGGATTAACCATTGATGGAGAATTTATGGGAGAACCTGGAAAGAATTACACAGGATTGAGAGTATAAAGCAAGATCGTTATCTGCATTGATGGAAAAAGTACTCACATTCATGAGATTGTGGAATCATGGAATTATTGAAGTAAGTATTGACTTTTCCACCCAGACAGGCATGTCTCTTCTAACGTTAAGTTGAAATAATTTGGATGGTGGGGTTGCTCCTGCTGTTATATATTCTATAATTTCAATAAAAGCAAGTAGAATTCCTCAGATTGAGTATAAGATTGACCTTCAAGGTAGGACCATTTGTGACTACAAATTTTGCTTAGCTAAAAGAAACTTTTCTAAGACCATAATAGGTTGATAATGGTGGTAACAATAATTCTTTCTAATTACTTGCTTTATTAGTCCATGGCCTGTGCTTGCATATGTGAAGTATACATATGTCAGGAAGAAATAATGGGCAAAAAAATCTCCTCTGCACTATTAACCTGATGGCCATTAAAACATGGTCATTGACCAAATCCCTTAATGCACTGAATTATTCTTTTGGCTTTAAAATGCACTTTTGAGAGGATTAACTGGAAAACATATTAAACTAAGGGCATTTCTCTCAATCTCAAGCATCATAAATGGGGTGAAAATTTTACACACTGTAGGGGAAAGAAAATGATTTTAATGGGTAGAGATGCTTACAATTCGTTGTCACAAGAAAGGGTGGATATGAAGTTGTCTGACACCATTTGACAGTGATGGTATCTGAATGTCAGAAAAGCTACTGAATGCTATAGTGAGTGAAAATCTGGACACTTAGTTATCATTCGGAGGAATTCAGAACAAATTTAAAAGGCGAGAGCAAACAATAGAATTTTAGACCTTAAATAAATATATTCTTTCTCTTTGTCACTCTGTCTCTGTCTCTCTGTCTCTGTCTCACACACACATACACACATCTCTCTATATAGACATATGTACATACATAATACAGGCACACATAGATCTTATCACTCAGATGGAAGGATGATGCATCTGTGACATCTGCTGTTATTTTACAACTTTAGTTTTGCCCTTTTAGCACTAAAGAGGCTGTTAATTCAAATTTTGGATAGGTTTCCCATAATAAAGGTATACCACCACTGGGAGATGTTAGGTGCCTTGATCCAAGTTGCGAAACATTTTCTTGGCCTGTAATTTAATTTGTGCCCTCTGCTTTCTGCTCTAGTGTTCTCAAAGATGTTCAAGCTTGTTTTTTTATTTTAAGTTTCCAAACCTTTAATTTTCTCTCTTATCTATCTATCTATCTATCTATCTATCTATCTATCTATCTATCTATCTATCTACATATCTGCCTATCTGTCGTATTATTATCATCTATCTGCCTTTCTATCAAAACAATGAAAATAAACATTAAGCAGGCTGTGTTTTAAAGATCATTTAAGCCTGAAAAGCTTCAAACTACACTCAGACTTTTGAGAGACCCTGTATTTGAAACTAATTAACAATAAGGTAAAATTGAGTACAATAACTCTCTCTGTTAAATCATTAGGATTGCCACTTGATTGGGAACTCTCAAGTTATATGAAGAACATTATTAATTCCTGTATCTGAAATATTTCTCCAGAGGACCTGGTCTTCTTCCCACTCCTCCTCTCCATGTGTATTTGTTTGATCCTATGCCCAAATAAATTCATTAAACTTTATAAGAGAAGCAAAGGGATGAGGATATCCCCAACAGAAGGGAGTTTGCATGGTTTGGGAGGAGACTAGCTAGTTCATGGTACATAGAAGGGCTCCAAAACTCACATGTGTCTATGTAGTAGTTTAGTGTGAGTAATAATGTGGATGTACCTCACTAACTCCACCTTATATCTCTTTGTAATAAACTTTGTACTCCAGAAAATTGTTCTTTGCCTCTTACTAATCTTTCTCTTAGGCTTTCTTGTGACTTTATGATTTGTGCTCTGCTTTTGATTGGCCCTTCTGCCTTTGATGCTTTCTTGCTGATCGTCTGGTTACTCAGTTTGCTTCAGGTACCTGAGCTCCATCTGTACAGGACCTCTGCCATTACCACACCCTCCCCATTCTGAGGCAAGACAGATTTCCATCTGTGCCACAGAAGGGTAGAGATTTCCATATGCACTATGTAATAAAGAGAGCATTTAGAGAATCGCTATTTGTTAGATTATATAGAAACCACTTTTGATTCAATGTGGTGATCAAAGAGATAATATTTGGCTTTTTGCAAACCTTAAAGCTCCATATGAATGCTAGCTATAGTACCCCAAATCATATAAAATCCCAATCCGTATGTATAACACGAATCATATTTGCAACAGCTCTGATACCCGGTCATTCAGCCTCTACTTGAGTATCCCTAATAACAAACAATTCACTAGCTCATTGTAACAACAACGTGGCTTGCCGCTACTGTGGCTGTGTAAGACCAACAATACCAGCACACAGAAGGGCTACCAGTACAGGTTCTTTGATCTGCTTTTCTAAGGAAAGCAACTTTAAGGGGTTAACAATGTTACTTTAATTAAAATACATGTATCATTCATTTAGTTCAGTAGGGAAAGCCAGCACCCTGAACTTCAGAGCAAATATGAACAGAAGTTGCAAACAGAGACAACATAAGCAGACCAAATCACAATACATAGTTACCAGAGAAGCACCAACACCTGGGTTTTTTCAAATCTGGGGCAGGGGAGGGGCTCCTAACAACGGCTGCCCAGAGTCTGGTCTAGTCAAATCACATCACACTCTTCCAGTGAGTGACAGCCCTAAACAAAATGCTAATCAGCAAAAGGGTGTGGGCCTAGGGCTTTGCACCTAGCAAGACTTAATCAAAGGCACATGATTACTTTAGCATTCTAAAAGAGAAAACACTAAAAAAGTCCCACCCTAATTACTGACACACTCATAAAACAATCTATCCCATAGTCAGATAGCTCAAGTTGTTATGAAGTTTTTCTTGGTACTGGGTTGGACTCTCCTCTCACTATGCCTTCCACTCATTCATCCATTTTGTTATCATGTAGAAGAACAGATCTAATCCCTCTTCCAGGTGGTCAATTCTTTTAACATTTGAAAACAGCTACCATGTCCCTCTGAGCTCTCCTTTTCAGGGTAAACATCCCTGGATCCCCTCAATATTCTGGTCACTCTGCTCTATAATTTGTCATTGTCCTTCCTAGAATGGGTTGTTTAGAACTTAACAAAACACTCCAGAAAGGTGAGTAGAATATAGCAGGATAATTACTGTTCTTTCTCTAACAATATAGTCTAAGATAATATGAGTTTTTCTTTGCTACTCATCACACTGTTAACTCATATTAAACAAACAGTCCACAAAACCTCTAGATTTTTTAAATTTATAATTTAAATTTATAGTTAAATTTATAATTTTTTAATTCTTTCCCATTTTGTACTGATACAGCTGATATTTTGAACTAAACAGTAGGATTTTATATTTTCTGTTATTACATTTGTTCTGGTTACCTTCTGACCACTGTTTCATCTGTCTAGACATTTTTGATCATGATTTTGTCCTGGCTTTTTCAACTACAGGTATGAGAAATATATTTTCTCTTGATTCAAATCATTGATAGAAAAAAATGTTGAATTGAACAGGACCATGGACAGAGTCCTGAGGACCTTCACAGAGACTTTATTCTTTATTGGAAAGAATCACTCAGTATTCTGAGTCTGGTCAACTCAACCATCAACATAACTGTGTTATCTTCTACATATGGCTTGATCTTGTCCACTGGAATATTGAAGAGTTTGTCAACTGCATTTATGACATTGAGGATTCAGGAATATCATGTTGTGGGGTCCCTCTATATCCCAGCATAATTGTCACAAAAGAAAATGAGGTTAATCTAGTATAACTTAGTCAATCCATACTGACTTGTGAATACATTTTGATTTCCCAGTGCTCACAATTCCATCTCTTTTATTATATTTCAAAATTTTTACCAGAAGTCAAAATTAAGATCACTGAGCTGTATAGTTCAAATCTTTACTGCCTTTTTGAAAATTGGGATCCTTCTTTAGTTGTGAGACATCTCTTCTATGTTTCAGGATTCCTTAAATTTCACTAATAACCACAGTAGTGATGACTAACAATAAGCTCTTTCAGTATGTTCCAATGTAATTTATTAGGATTACATGATTTGGACTCCTTCAGGACAGCCAGAATTCTTTTGCCATTTCCTTTCTTAAAACAAGAAAGTTAGAGTTAATAAGCCAGGTATTGAATATTAACTTAACTTGCATTGCAGCCATTTAGTAAAATTTAATGAGACAAGACATATATTATATTGACTTCACACTGAACCAAGAAGCACATATTAAATTTATTTAGAATTTTCCCCCACACAACCTAAAAAAGGTTCTTATGCAAACTAAAATATAAAATATTAATTATTAAAATTGAAATCTTGGTTCAATTATGATTCTTTAATTAAATTTCTTTTAGATTTAGAGATTCCTTAATTAAAGTGTTATATGGAGATATTCCAATTCTTGAGAATCTCAGTGAAACTGTCTTTCATAAGACCAATTTGTGAGAAATCTATACCCTCCTTACAATTGGATAGCAGTGTCAATCAAAAAAGAGCAAGCAATTTTTAAAAACCAAAAGCAACTAATTTTCTGGAACTTATAAATGTCCTCAATACAAATTATCTATAAAAAAGGAGCACTTTAAAATGTCAAAGTGTAAGGTGATCTATTTGAGGTGCTTTCACTTGGCCTAGTAACGTTTTTGTTTTGTGTCGCAATTTCAGAATCATACTGTACACACTCGGTCTTCAATATTTAATGGAAGTTTCACTAAGGGCTGTGGCTTTGGTAGTTTTTTCTTTCATAAACACCTCTGCTAGTGCTTCCCACAAACAAAATTCTGTCTTCGTTTTATGGAATCCAAACTGACACGCACAAGGTCACAAAGTAGACATCACAACGAGGACACTTGCCTCTTGTGTCCCTTTCTTACTGCTAGTGTTCCTTCTGTGTATGACTAATGTGTTGTGATTGGGATATTTTCTGATAGATGATATCATCCCAGATATCAGCCTAAGGAATTTCATGTGATGTAATAAACCATTTTGTTAATGGAAATGAAAGACAGTTAAAATGCAAATTAACATAACAGCTCTTTGCATTTTCTTCTTATTTTCCCTGTTACTTTTTGAACTCAAAGGTTACAAATTAATCAATCGACTCTCTAACAAATATTTTTTGAGCTCCTTTTATATATACCTAGCAAGGAATAAGGCATAAAAATAGCATGATGCAACGCAAAGACAGTATTAGATTTGGAATCAAGGCATTCAGGTTCTTATTCCAACTTGGACATGTATAAGAATGTCACCTGAGCAAGCCAGTTGATCTCTCTGGGACTCAGTTTCTTCACTTGTAAAATATGTGGGTTGGATGAGATTTTTTCTTAGCTCTCTTCTTGTTCAAAGTTCTATAACCAATGATCTATTTATTGTCTCTGCTCACATATAGGATTACATATTTAAACCTGGAAGATATCTTAAAGGTTATCTAGTGTATCTCCTTCATTTTACACATGAGGAAACTAAGGAGCAGAAACAGGATTTGAACCCAGGTCCCTTGACTCCAAATTGAACACTCTTTCCATTGTACCATGCTGATGATCTCATTGGAAAAAGGAGATATACATAAATGAAATGGAACAGAGCAAAGCAAATCCATATTTAATTAATTGCCAAATTGTGCTTAGGCTTTGAGGGAAATGAGACCAGAGCAGCCTGAAATAGCTGGAAAAGGCCTCATGGACGAAGTGAGATTTGGCATGAATCTTGAAACTCCTAGAATTCAATTAGGATGGGGTTTGAGGGTGGGGAGGAGAAAGAGTACCTTCTATGCAGGAAGGACATTAAAGCAGAACATTAGCATAAAGTTGCTGGGAGTCAAAGAGGAGCCCATGCTGATGGCAGCATAAGTCCTATGATAAGGAAAGGAAAGTAATAAAGTTGTACAGGTAGGATGGGGCCAGATTATGGAAGGTCTTGAAAGGTAATCTGACCTTGATGGATTAGTCATCTAGAGTGGGCCAATTGCCATGATTATGCTTATATTTTAAGAAAAATAATAGAATTTCGAAGTTGGATGGGAGCTCATAGGCTATCTAATGCACCTCAACACTAAATGGGAATCTCCTCTGCAATGTTTTTGCCAAATGGACATACAGCTTCTGCTCTAGAAACTTGTGTCTCTCAAGAAAGCCCCATCACATTGTCAAATTTGTCTGGCAGGCATATATAGTGTATGGGAACAGGCAGAAAGCTGGACCTCTGGACTAGGAAGTTGTTGCCATAAACAAATGAATCTGGCATATGTTTTGAATGGAGAAGCAACAGGACTTGGTGCCATATTGCTTTAAGAGACGAAGGAGAGGGAAGAGCCAAAAGTGACTTCCAGCTTTCTAGTGTGGAAGACTTCAGGAATTGTTGTACTAATGAGTAAAAAGAGAAATTGTCCTATCTTTCTGTCAGTGGCATTTATATCAGTATGATTGCAAAAGCAATACCTAACCACAAAATTCATAAATCAAATACTAAGTCATTGCTATCTTTTCACTCTAATTTAAAAGCTGTGCTAGAAAAGGTCATGTTTTAGAAGGATTTTTGTTGTTGTTCAGTTGTTTCAGTGGTGTCTGACTGTGATGCCATTTGGGGTTTTCTTGGCAAAGATATTGGAAGTGGTTTGTCATTTCCTTCTCTGGCTCATTTTACAGATAAGAAAACTGAGGTAAACAGGTCTAAGTGATTTTTCCCATAGTCATGTAGCTAGTAAGGATCTGAGCTCAGATTTGAACTCAGGTCTTCCTGACTCCAGGCCCTGTCTCTATCCACTGTGTCACCTAGCCGCACCTCCTCCCCCCTTAAGAGTGCCACTAGTGCCAAAATTTCCTGTTTTTTGAAAACATGACTTGCACATAAATAGGTTCTTTAATAAAGTCGGCTGACTTGAATTGACACTGATAGACACTCCCTTCTTGTCTCTACTTCGTAGAGTTTCACTTTAAGATACTGTGCTAGGTGTTGTAGATATAGAAGTATAAAGAATAAAACAATCTCCACTCAAAAGGAACTTGCATTCTAATAGAAGAAGGGGAGGCATGGGTATATATCTAAAGATCTATTCTACATAAACATAATTTAATCAATACAGATATATGCTTGAGCACAAGCACAGTCTGGTACATGAAGTTTCCAAATCCTCTGAACTACTAATAACCTCCCAAGCTACCTTGTAGTTGGCTACTTTTCACATATTTGTAGTTATTAAATTATATTTGTGCTGGATAAATATTTAGATTACTTGTGCCTCCTCTCTTCCATTAGGATATAGATTCCTTGCAAGTAGGGATTATTTTATCCTATGTACTTGTATCCCCAGAACCTCATACAGTGTGTGGTGAATGGTAGGCACTTTATTAATGCTTTGATTGATAGATCTATGGGGCCATTGCTTTGAGGGTGCGTCAGTTGACTGAGCTGTCTTGTCCTTGTTTCTGCATAAAATCTTAATTTATTTTCAACTGCTCCTCCCCTCTGTCTTACCTCAATTTACTATAGATATTTATTTCAGATTTTCACCGAGCATGTTAGATTTGCGTTAATTAGTGTATGATGAAACCTGTCCTTTCCAACAGATTTGTCCTTTTGTTTGCCTTCAGTTGAGCCAACTGACTTTACTTTATGTGACTGCGCATAAGGGATATGCTGAAGGATGCTTTTAAATAACAGTAACAGATAATAATAACTACCCTCCCCTTCCAACACAATCTCCGTTCTCCTCAAATATTCAGAATTTTCCATGTTTGATAGCCTTGTTGGGAACTGGAGATTTTGATATTGTTGTTTTCCAATCTGTGTGAAAGACATTTTCTCATGAAGCCTTCCCTTCTCTTCTACTCCCTATTTAGTATTCAAGGCCGCTACTCATGCTATCAGACAGTGGCAACAAAGCCTCTCAGACTGAGTCTTTTGTGAGGTGCTGGTGGGCTGGTCTGCACAGTAATGAGCTGTTTTTGCTGGCTTCCTTCGGGATCCTTTTCTTGCATCCCTTGGCAAGAGAAGCTAATTCAGAACAGCAACATAAACCTGTGCACCCCTAAAATTCAAGGAAATCTCGCTGAAAATCTAGGGGTGGTGCACTACCATAAATAAGATTTTTTTGCCCAGGGCAATTATCACAAACCAACTCTGGAATAAGCTGAAAGCATGGGGCTTTCACTTGGTGGGAGGTCAGGATGGGACACTGGACTGGTTGGAAGAAACAAGGTCACTGCTATTCTGGTAGCTTCCTATTTTAAACAGCTATTCTTGCAAGACAGATGCTAAACTCTGTTGTTTATTTGTCACTAAAGGGACAGAAGATGCTGTTAAGTGCCTTGAGACAAAGTTTTAATCATCCTATCCTAGGTATACCTCTGACTGGATGGTTTCATAAAGGAAATTTAGATTAATCAGTCAAAAATTATTAAGTGCCTACTATGTTCCAGAATTATACTAAGCACTGGGAACACAAAGAAAAACAAAAGATAGTCCCTGCTTTCACTGAAGTCTAAATTTCTACACTTCAAAGAAGTCCAATGGGGAGGGAACATGAAAACAACTATGAACAAACAATATATATGCAAGATAAATTGGAAAAATCAACAGTGGGAAGTCAGCAATATTAAATGGAATCAGGAAAACATCCCTATTTTAAAGCTGACCAAAGATGGTAGTGACACTAAACTATAAGGGGTATTCCAAAATTCTTAATGTAGTTTTAAGCATTAATAATATATGGACTTTCCCTTTGTTCTCTATTGTATAAATAGAGATAATTCCTGATGTGCAAGCACTCCTTACTAGCATGAATTGCAACCTGCTTTTGAGTTGGTAGTTTCATCCTAGGGAGTTTTCTGGGACATAAAGAAGTTAAGTTACTTGTCCATAGGGTCACACAGCTAATAAACATTAAAGTTCTTCCTATCTTCAACAATAAAATATCTATCATATCAGTTACATGAAACAAAATTCTCAGATGATTTTCTTCTGGAAAGAAATGCACCAATTGCTTCGGTCTATTAGCTGTTAAACTTGATTGAACTGAATCAAGTTCCTTAATTGAGGACCACATCTCACTCCTCAATGTTTAGTTTGTCAATGTTTGCACATAGTGTGTGTTCTATAAATACTTGTTGAATGAATGAATGTTCATTTGGCTTAACGGTATCTTCACCCTCTCTTACTGAAACCCTGGAGTATCTGTCGTTACTATCTCTAATGCATTTCCACACTTGGCCTTTATAGGGAATCCCTGCAGCCGAGAGACCTGTTGTCTGACAGGCTTTCCCCCATATATTCTAGTTGCCATATTAGAAGTAAAACCTTTCCCTGGGTCTGACTTCTATTTTCCTTCTATCCCATGTTCTGTTGTTACCACTAACAATCCTGTTTTCCACCTGCTTCTTTTCACCCCATAATTTAGTATCCTTTTTCCCCTCTGGAGAAGTTTCTCATTGCTCAACATGGAAATGGGATAAAAGACTAAAAGAACCTGATCTCTTCCCACTGCCTGATAGTCCAGTATTCAGCAACTTAAGTATCCAAACTTACCTTTAACCTGCTCCTCTTCTAACGTTCATTTTTGAAAAAAATAGAGATCTGGATTTTCTCCTTCCGTTGCATCCTTCACCCACTCACTGAGAAGGCAAGCAATATGATGTCAATTATGTGTGTGAAATCATGAAAAATATATTTCTGTATTACTCATATTGCAAAAAACCCCCAAACAATAGAAAGAAAGAAACAGAAAGGAAGTGAAAAAAGTCTGCTTCCATCTGTACTCAGTTCATTAGCTCTCTCTGGAGGTACCCAGCATTTATCGTCATGGGTCCTTCAGAACTGTCCTGGATCATTGTCTTGATCTCAACAGCTAAGTCTTTCACAGTTGATCATCTTTACAATACTTCCATTACCATGTAAAATGTTTTCACATCACTTTGCATCAATTCATATTTGTCTTCGCATGTTTTTTTTTCCTGAAACCATCCCCTTTGTCATTTTTTATACACAATACTACTCCATCATAATTATATGCCACAACTTCCATTCCCTAATCAAGTATCCCCTCAATTTCCAATTCTTTGACACCACGAAAAGAGCTGCTTTAAATATTTTTGTATGTATCGGGCCTTTTCCGGTACAGACCTACTAGTGGTATTGCTGGGTCAAAAGGGTAGGCACAGTTTAGCCCTTTGGGTATAGTTCTAAATTGTTCTCCAGAATGGTTGGACTAGTTCACAACTCCACCAGTTCGGTAGTGTATCTACTTTCCCTCATCCCTCCTAGAATTTATAATTTCTGACAGGTGTGATGTGATACCTCTGAGTTGTTTTCCTTTTTCATTTCTCTAATCAGTAGTGATTTAGATTATTTCATATAACTATAGATAACTTTGATTTCTTTTTCTGAAAACTGCCTGTTTATATCCTTTAATCATTTGTCACTTAGGGAACAGCTCTTATTTTTATAAATTTGACTCAGTTTGCTATATTTGAGTAATGAGGCATTTATCAGAGAAACTTGCTGTATGATTTTTTGATGTTACTTAATGGTCTATGGTATCTTTAAGCAAAATGTAATTTCCCTGATTGTCTCTTTTAATTATGTCTATTTTTGCTTTTGCTTTGTCTCAGGTCATGATTGCTATCCCCTTTTTTTTTTCACCTGAAGCGTAATAGATTCTGCTCCAGCCTGTTATTTTAACTCTTTCTCAGTTTGTCTTTGTGTTTCAAGTGTGTCTTTTGTAAACAACATATTGTTGGATTCTACTTTCTAATCCATTTTGTTATCTACTTCTGTTTTATAAGTGAAGTCATTCCATTCACAGTTATGATTAATAATTGTGTTTATCTTCTCTCTTTTTATTCTGTAGTTCCTCAACAGTCTGTTTTGCTTCTGACAACTGCCTGCTTTAATCCATGCTCCCCATTATCATCCTCCCTTTCTCATATGCCCTTCCCCCTCTTGTTTCACTATTGGATAAGATGGATTTCTAAATCTAACTCTCTGTCTCTGTCTCTCTCTCTCTGTTCTCTTTCTCTCTGTCTCTCTCTGTCTCTCTCTCTGTCTCTCCCTCTCTCTGTCTCACTCTCTCTGTCTCTCTCTGTCTCTCTGTCTCTCTCTGTCTCTGTCTCTGTCTCTCTCTGTCTCTCTGTCTCTCTCTGTCTCTCCCTCTCTCTGTCTCACTCTCTCTGTCTCTCTCTGTCTCTCTCTGTCTCTCTCCCTCTCTCTGTCTCTCTCTGTCTCTCTCTCTCTCTCTCTCTCTCTCTCTCTCTCTCTCTCTCTCCCTCTCTCTGTCTCATTATAGTTACATTCTTCTGTCTTTGAAGCAATTCAACAATAATCATGTTCAAGCATTGTCTGATACCCCCCATTTCCCCCTCCATTTTAAAAGTTCTTCCTTGCATACCTCTTTTAAGTGAGATATTTTTTACTAACTCTTATTTTCTTTTAACTCTTCCAGGATTTCTTGTTGGGCTTGTGTCCAATTTGTAGTTTTTTCTTTGAGGCTTTGAATGTAGCTATGTCATATTGTTTTCTTCTGGGTTTGTGCCTTGGTTTTCCTTGCCACCGTAGTAGCTTTTCATGGTTAAGTTATTTTTTGTTGTTGTTTGCTCTTTTTCCCAGCCTATTTCTTGACTTTGAACTTTATGTTAAAGTTGAGCTCTGCATACCCGGGGATGAGGAGGCACTGTCTTAAGCCTTAGGCTTTTTTGTGCTGGTGTTTTCAAAGATACTTCTGGGAATCTGCAAGTTTTCAGTGCTTCCAAAGTGGTGTGATCTGGGGAGAGGTGTGGTCTCTTTCTCCTCATCTGTGTTCTGGTCTTCACCCAGGAAGAGCCCCTGTTCCCCTTTAGCTGCAAGTACTAGTCCTCCTCTTGGCCCTGGAACTGTGACCAAGTCCCCTCTTCTGTAGCTGCAAGCAATAGTGCTTTTTTCTGCTTTGGAGCTGCAACCTGGGTCCCTGCTCCCCTGTGACTGACCACAAATGCTTCTCTCTGTCATGGAATTAGACCCAGAACCATGTATGGGAAATAGAGGTGCCAATCAGTGCCAGCTGTACCCAGTCCCAGTAAAGGATTCCCTGTAATTTCTTCCCGATCAATTGTCCAATTCCCTTAGTATCTCTGGGCTGAGAACTCCCAAAGCTGTTACCGTTGCTTTTGCTGCTGTTGTTACAACCCCCAAGAGCCACCACAGATGCTGCCACCTCATGCTGTCCAGCTGGCCCCCATCCTGGGTGTCACAAATCTCACCTGCTCACCTCCTAAGTCATCTTAGGCTGGAAAAAATGTCCTACCCTGACATTTCCTTGGCTCTGTACCTTCAAATTTTGACTTGAGGTGTTACTTTAAAGTTGTTTGGAGGGAATTTTAGGAGAATTTGGCTGCATTGTTGCCTCTACTCTGCCATGTTGCTTCTCCCTCTCCCTTGATTTTAAAGAGCTCTCCGTTTTATTGTTTCTTGATATTTAATAAACGCATTAGGAGAGGATTCCAGGAAGATGGAGGAGTAGGTCAAAAAATTCAAAGCTCTTAAGGTTTTCCTCCATAAAAGAGATAAAATAGTGCCTCAGGGCAAACATAGGACAGTAAAAATAAATAAAAGAAGAGGCAGAACACTGGTCCTCCTGAGACAATCAGAGAAAATCTGAAGAAAAATATCTGAATAGGGGGCAGAGCCAATATGGCAGAGTAAAAGCAAGGACTTACTTGAACTTTCCCCCACACCTCTTCAAACACCTGTGAAAAATGACTCCAGATAAATTCTAGAGCAGCAGAACCCACAAAAAGACAGAGTGAAACAAATTTCCAGCCCAAGACAACCTAGATGGTTGACAAGAAAGGTCTGGTGTGTGGGGCTGGGAGGGGAGTGCAGTCCAGCCTGGGCTGTGCCAGCAGAGACTGGGCCCCAGTAAACCTGGAGGAGGCCTCAGGGGACTGGACCACTGGCAACTGATGCAGTTTCCAGACTTCTCCACCTCCAAATTCCAAAGAAAAGTTAGAAGGGCAGTAGGAAAGGTCTGTCAGACCTGGGTTGGAGAGGAGCACAGACCAGCCCTGGCTCCAGCACAGCCCTGGGGAGGCAGCAGCTGCTGTGGCTGCTTCCACAGCTCTCAGCCCACAGTAAGGGGATCAAACAACTGATGAGAAGGAGATTACAGGGATCTTTTGGCTGGCACTGAGGAGGCAGGACTCTGTTGCTTTGCCTATACTTGGATCTGGGTCCCAGAGTGAGGAGAAGCACTGGCATAGCAGAGCTTGTGGCAGCAGTGTAGAGGCAACCCTCTTCACAGTTCCAGGGCAGAAAAGAGGGCTTGTGGTCACTTACAGACCAGAGCATAGGCCAGGAGAGGAGTAAACAACTCTTCTGAGATCATACCACCTTAGAAGAACTGAAAACTTACAGGTCCCTTAAGTATCTCTGAAAACAGCTACACAAAACCCTTGAAGCTTGGGACAGTATGCCCTCCAAACTGAAAGCAGAGCCCTACCTTAACAAAGACTTAAGAGGTCAAGTGACTGGCTGGGAAAATGAGCAAACAGTAGGGGGGAAAACTCAGACTATGGAATCTTACTTTGGTGACAAGGAAGATTAAAACATACACTCAGAAAATGACAACAAAATCAAAGCTCCTATATCCAAAGACTCCAAGAAAAATGTGAATTTGTCTCAGGCCATGGAAGAACTCAAAAAGGATTTTGAAAATCAAGTAAGAGGAGTAGAGGAAAAATTGGGAAGAGAAATGAGAGTGATGTAAGTAAATCATGAAAAACAAGTCAACAGCTTGCTAAAGGAGAACTAAAAAAATACAAAAGAAAATAACACCTTAATAGACCAATCCAAATGGCAAAAGAGGTCCAAAAAGCCCATAAAGAGAAGAACAGCTTACAAAGAAGAATCAGGGAAATGGAAAAGGAGGTCCAAAAGCTCACTGAAGAAAATAATTCCTTAAAAATTAGAATGGAGCAAATAGAAGCTAAAGACTCTGAGAAATCAAGAAATTATAAAACAAAACCAAAAGAATGGAAAATAGAAGACAGTGTGAAATATCTCATTGGAAAAACCACTGAACTGGAAAATAGATACAGGAGAGATAATTTAAAAATTACTGGACTACCTGAAAGCCATGATCAACAAAGAGCCTAGACATCATCTTTCAAGAAATTATCAAGTACAACTGCCCTGATATTCTAGAACCAGAGGGTAAAATAGAAATGGAAAGACTCCACTGATCACCTCCTGAAAAAGATCCCAAAAGGAAAACTCCCAGGGATATTATAGACAAATTCCAAAATTCCTAGGTCAAGGAGAAAATATTGCAAGCAGCCAGAAAGAAACAATTCAAGTATTGTGGAAACACAATCAGGATAACACAAGATTTAGCAGCTTCCACATGAAGGGATCAGAGGGCTTAGAATATGATATTCTGGAGGTCAAAGGAACTAGGATTAAAACCAAGAATCACCTACCCAGAAAAACTGAGTGTAATCAATGAAGGGGGAAATTGATATTCAATGACATAGAGGAATTAAGAAGCCAGAGCTAAATAAAAAAACTCACTTTTAAATACAAGACTCAAGAGAAGGATGAAAAGGTAAACAGGAAAGAGAAATCATAAAGGACTTAATAAAGTTGAACTGCTTACATTCCTACATGGAAAGATGATATTTGTAACTCATGAGATCTTTCTCATTATTAGGGTAGTTTGAGTTGGAGGGAATATATATATATATATATGTGTGTGTGTGTGTGTGTGTGTGTGTGTGTGTGTATACACATACATATATGTGTGTGTGTGTGTGTGTATATATATATATATATATATATATATATAGAGAGAGAGAGAGAGAGAGAGAGAGAGGTGCGGGTGTGGCATAGGGTGAGTAGATTATAAAGAGATGATATCTAAAAATAAAATGGAGGGGTGAGAGAGAGGAATGTACTGGTGTACTGGGAGAAGTAGAAAGGGAGAAGTAGAATTGGCTAGATTATCTCACTTAAAAGGGGCAAGAAAAAGCTTTTACAGTGGAGGAGAAGAGGGAGGAGGTAAGAGGGAATGAATGAAACTTACTCTCATCAGATTTGACTTAAGGAGGGAATAACACACACATTATTTGGGTATGGAAATCTGTATTACCTTGCATGAAAGTAGTGGAGAAGGGGAGAAAGCGGGGTAATAGAAAGGAGAGCAGATTGGGGGAGGGGGTAATCAGAATGCATGCTGTCATGGGGTGGGGGAAGGGTAGATATGGAAAGAAACTTTGTAGCTCAAAATCTTGTGGAAGTAAATGTTGAAAATGAAAATAAATAACTTTGAAAAAAAAGAAGAAAGAAAAATACATGGATGAGCTTTGGTCCCCCTGAAGAATAAATACCTCCAGGCTAGAGAACACTTAAACAGCAACCAGCAAGCCCTTTGGTTAGCTGGGTTGGGAAGCTGCCTTAGCCCTACCCACAGGAATTTTTACCCCTGGGACAGTGAGGGGAGATGGGGAAGATCAAGGGAACCTTTGCTGACAAGGAACACCAGACCCAGTGTAAACAGAATGGCCGTTGTTTTCTTTGAGTGACTCAGTTTATCTCATTGAGCCTTGCTGGGTGCTGGGCCCCAGGCCCAGAGCCCTGTAGGTGTGGAACCTTGGTGCTAACTCCAAGGAGGGCCTAGTTTACATGTCTGGGACAGCAGAGGCTTTTAGACCACGTGGGTTTAGGTCTGCCTCTTTGTGACGATTCATGGGGCTGGCTAAGGGGAGGTGTTAACTCCAGAGCCATGCCCTATTGGGTGTTAACCTAGTGTACATGGATGTGAACCTCCCAGGGTCCTAGGGGGAGGGGCCAACTCAAGAACCAATCGACTCTGGTCATTCAGGTGACACTTGATGATGTCAAAAGCTCTATAAGACGAGAGAAGACAGCTTGAAGATCCCCTTTTTTTCCCCTTTTTTCGGTTGGAGCTCTTTGTGGCAGCAGTGGTGGCAGCAGTGGTGGCATGTGACTCTGGGCCAGTCCTTGTTCCGGGCTGAACCTAGATGTTGGTAACTACGGATTGTATTGGGTCTGTCTGTTGATATTTGTTATTTGATTGTATTTTATTCTGAAGTTCAGGGTGCTGGCTTTTTCCCCTGAAGTGAATGAATCTGTATTTGGTCTATCGCTGATGCTTGTAATTTGTTTGTATTTGTTCTGAAGTTCAGGGTGCTGGCTTTTTCCCCTGAACTAACTGAGTGCTGTCTGTATGCTGGATTAAAGTAAGCTTGTCAACTCCTTCACCTTGCTTTCCTTGGTTAAGCAGATCAAAAGAACCTGTGCTTTCCTGGTGTGCCGGCAGCTTTCTGGGTGCTGGCTGTGGGTGGATTTTACACCCCCACAGAAGCTGCTAGCCGTATTCTTAAAACACCCAGCTGTGCTGGCTGGGGGCAAGAAGGAACCAGAACATGCCTGGTGAATGAAGAAGCAGTGGGTAGGGATGCTGTTGACTGTGGCACTTACAGGATGCTAGAGGTCTTGGTTTGGGTTCAAGGTCGGAGAGGAGAACTGAAGGAGAATCTGAGGCACCACTCCCTATACCCCAGGACTAGAAGCAATTATAAAAATTAAGCTATTATAAAAACAAATGCATAAGCAAAGGAGAAAGAATCCAACCACAGAGAGTTGCTATGGGAATAGAGAAGACCAGGGTTCATCTTTAGAGGAGGATAGTGAAGCAAAGAAACCCTCTTCTACCCCAAAGAGTAACGTCAAATGGTCACCTGCCCAAAAAGAATTCATAGAAGAACTTAAAAAGACTTTAAAAATCAAATGAGAGTGTTTGATGGAAAAAAATAACAGCCCAAGAGAAACAAGATTATTAAAAGAAAGTCAACCAATTAGAAAAGGAGATCCAAAATCTGAAGGAAGAAAATTGTTCCTTGAAAATCAGAATGGAGGGAGGGGAAGCCAGCAAAATCATAAGAGATAAACAAATAATAAATACAGAAAAAATATACAAAGAAACAAAATATGAAGAGTGAAACAAAGGAAGACAATGTGAAACATCTCATAAGAAAAACAACTGATCTGGAGAATAGATCAAGAAGAGAAATCATAAGAATAATCAGATTACCTGAAAGGTATGACCAAAAAAGAATCTTGATACAACAATAAAAGAAATAATTAAAGAAAACTGTATGTAAGCACTAGAACAAGAAGGGAAAGTAGAAATAGAAAAAGTCCACCAATCACCACCTGAAACAGATCCTGTGAGGAAACCCCACAGGAACATTATCATCAAATTCTTAAACTCAAAGATAAAATATTATGAGCAACAACAACAACAAAAAAAACAACTTACATATGGTAGTGCCACAATTAGAATCACAAGACCTATCAGCAGCAACACCAAAAGACTGCAGGTCTTGGAATACTATATATGGAAGACTGAAAGAACTGGGGTTCCAAAGGACCTCTGATCCCTCATAGCTGCAAGTGATGCTTCTCCTCGGCACACTTGATTCCTTGTGACTCCAAGTGCTCCTCCCGGCTCTGTTACTTTGACTTGGAAATAGGTATAGGCAATGCAGTTGCCAAACAGCACCCTACCCTGCACCCACAAGCACAAGAGTTCCTTATAATCTTTTTCTGACCAGTTGCCAGATCCCCTTACTGTCTCTGCCTGGAGAGTCCCCAAAACTGCTGCTGTGGCAACCTCCAAGGCCATTGCTGGTGTTGAGGCCATGTGTACTTTAGGCCAGCCCCCACCTCAGTGTCACACACAGCGACAGCCCCCACACAGTGTCCTAAGTTGTCTTGGGCTAGAAAAAATGTCTCACCGCAATCTTTTGTTGGCTCTCCTGCTGCAGAATTCAATTTGAGATATTATTTTAAAGTTGCTTGGTGGGTAATGTTGGGAGAACTCTGCTCCTTCCTCTACTCTGCCCTTTTGGCTCTGCCCCTAGAAGTCTGATAGCGTGCTTAACTTCTTCCTCTTCAAAGCCAGCTCCTCCCACTTTATCCTTACGAATCTCTTCTTTTCTCCCAAACTGACTAGATAAATCCAGGTTCGGCCATATTTTTCTCTTCAGCCATCTCACATTTTTATCTATCTTGTTCTTCTCTTCCTTTGGATTTTTCTGTCTTGGATACCTTCTCTATATCCAAAGGTTTTTTTTAATTCTTGGGTAGCTGCCTAGATAAAGGGAAGTCCTTGTTTAAATATAGAGTCAGAAATCATGTCTTAATATTTCCTATAGAAAAATGTCCAATGTTATAAGAAATCTTGTGACTGAAAGAAATGTGTACAAGTGAGGAGAATGCTTTTAAAACTTTTATATAAACTGATATTTCAGAATAACTTACCAACATGCATATATACCACAATTTGGGATTTTTTTTTGTCCACTCCATAAATCTCAAAACTCTAAATACTGATTTCTGGCTATAATTGGCAGAAGGGAAGAGCTGGTCCTAAATAAAATTATGGAGTAGGCAAAATTTGCTTTAGACAGTCCTCCAGGTTTTTTTTTTTTTTGGTCTCCCTTTTCTCTGCTGGCCTTTATTTTCTGAAGCTCCTTAATTATCTCAGGTTATTAAAGAAATTCCTCTGCTCACCACTACTGCTTCTCAGACAGGACCTCAGGCAATGGGACTTTTCCCTTCCTATTTCTTTACCAAAACTTACTTATCCATTTTGCTTCCGATTCATGAAATCAGAGCCACAAGAATTTCAAAGCTGTTTGACACGTTAGAGATTATCTAGCCCAGGAAAGAGACTTATAGGAGTTATTTTTGGTATAAAGCCCAATAGCTCATTAGTAGCTGAGCTGGAACTAGAATCCAGGTCTCTAGATTCCTAGGCAAGTGATCTTTCTACCCCTAAGGTCTTATTTACTAGTGTGTGACAATAGATGATAAAGATTTTAATCTGTTGAATTACTATAGTCTGAACAGATGTAAGAGAAAGAATTCACCAGTATCATTGACAAAAGGAAGCAATAATTTTATTCTCAAAATTTAAGTATTTCGTCATGCATTCTGTGTTGTCTGCTGACCTTCACGTGTCATCTACTGCTTCTGTAAAACTCTCCCCAAATTTAATTTCTTATAACAACCCATGATACATTGAAACCATCATGGGGAAAGTCACAATGTGGAAGGGAAAACTGTATACACATACATATGACTATATATTATGTATGAGCTACTTATAAAGCTCTTAGAGTTTGGGCAAGTGACAGCTTCTCTCAGTCTGTTTCATTACCTATAAAATTAAAGGGTTGTGCTAGACACTAAATAACTTATAAGATTCCACATAGTATTCTCTCTCTGTCTATATTTCTTGTTGTTGTTCAGTTATTTTTAGTTGTATTATACTCTTTGTGACCTCAATTGAGGTTTTCTTGGCAAAGATACCGGAGTAGTTTGTCATTTTCTTCTCTAGCTCATTTTACAGATGAAAAAGTGAGGCAGACAGAGTTAAGTGACTTGCCCAGGGTCATACAGCAAGTAAGTGTCTGAGGCCAGATCTGAACCGCAGGAAGATAAGTCTTCCTGACTGAAGGCCAGGCACTCTAGCCACTGTGCCAGCTAGCTGCCCATTTGTATAGTCTCCATATGTACCTATACATATATAATGTGTGTTTGTATGTATATATGCATATACATATATATAAGTATATATATACACACAGATACAGACAGAGACAAAAACAGATATTTTAATTCCTTCTAGCGATACTAGTTGGAAGATCATTTAAACATTTTCATCTTGTTTGATTCTTGTCTATGTTCTTGTATAGTTCCTTTAGAGATACACTCAAAGTGCTTGAGTTTTTCCACTCCTTTTTTTATACTTCAAGGGTGCCCTTGCAGTCCTTGGCCTTCATTTGTTGTCTCTTACTCACACCATGAGACTATCTCATCCTTTTTACTAGTCATACATATACTTGCTGATCATTATAGATATCCTTTCTGGGTCATTATAACAGCAAGCACCCTAGCACACCCAAGATGGCCTGCTAGCCTAGGTTCTCTGATCTACTTTTAAAGAAAAGATAGCCTTAAAGTGGTTAATAATCTTCTTTTAATTATTTTCACTAATTCAGTGGAAAGGTCAGCAGCCTGAACGTGCAGAAAATACAAGCAGAGAAATTAGCACAAAGATCAACAGACAGGACCTCCAACTGTTTGAACAAAGTTATACAACCACCTACATAGACCACCAGATCTGGGGAGCACAGACATCTAAGTAGTTGGGGGGCTCTTAACAAATGGCTACTCAGAGTCCCATCTAGGGAATCACAAGGTCCTTCTCATAAGCAAACCCCCAAAGCAAAATCTCACCTCAGATTACATATATAGATATATTTGCATACATACATACACACATACATACATACTTTTGGCTAATAGGCTCAGAGCCAGAAGGTATCACAACCCTCATGACTCAGTGCCTAATTAGCTTAGTACCAAAAAGTGTGAAAGCCTTCCTACAAGCAAGCCTCCCCTAAGCAAGTTTCCCTTTAGGCAAGTTCCTCCCCCAGTAGAGTCTATGTGACTCAGGATATATCACAGCTGTGAGCCGGGCCACAGCTCAAAGCAGCAAGACATCCGTGATTGAACACATGGTCACATAGGTCTATTAATGGACTAATGGATGGGGAAGATCTTCATATTCCATTAACATTACAGTCATCTGCAATATCAATTCCATAAAATTGTGGCATTACAAGATTCACAAACATGAAGCGTCACTGAGAGAACATTTGTGTTGAAAACGTTGATCTCTGCGGTACAGAATTATTTTGTAGTGTCAAGAACACTTTCATTTCCCAAATCCAACCCAGTCTTCTCGTCTTCTCTTTTTTAGTTCTTGCTCCTCTTTTGTTGATCTGAGTGCCTGTTTCAAATATATGAACTGATGTTGATGATGCATAAGCTACACTTTGCTTCATCGTGGCCATTTTAATTTTTTTGGTCACGAGTTTTTCAATCATGGGATAAGTTTTCCAAGAAATGATCTTTTTACCTTACAGTATGTGATACACCAAGTGCCCTCACTCTTTTCTTTGCTTCTCTGTAGAGAACCTATTAGTTTTCCGTCTATTTTGCTGCCACTTTCTTCTTTCTGTTGGTTTTATTTATAGCTAGAATGTCAAGATCAATATGCCTCTTCTCCTCCAGCAGTACATCTACTCGTTGGTCACTGGGCATAGATCTCACAATTAGAGTATCAACGGTTAAGTTAAAGTCTGTAGAAAATCTAAAAAACTGCAAGATTCTTATTGTCCTCTCTGCCACTGTCACTGCAAAAGTTCATAGGACCAAGAGTCATTTTATATTTTTCTCTCTTTCATGTGTTACCATCACTCAAGAATTCATCACCAAGCAGCCAACCTAGTATGGAAGAGTCTCTCTGTACTTAGCATAGACTTACCACTTTGAGGTTTTAACGTCACAATCACAAAAGTGCTTATAGAGGAAGTAAAGTTGTACTCGGGAGATCCAATGCTGGAAAAGAGATTGGATTGGATGAAGCATACACAGAGGAGATCTGTATTGGAGGCAACAGAATTGTGAGTGTGTGGGGAGATCACAAGGTTGCCAAAGCAAGGAAGATGCCAAAGGCGTGGGGAAAAGCCTGAGCTTTTATTAATACTAAGAGGTGGCAATATCTTTATTCTCTTTGGACCTCCTATAGCCTTTTGTTTCTATCTTGGCTACACACCTTATTTATTATTTTTTTGCTGCACACTTTTTAAATGTATTACAGGTTCTGGTGTTTGTGTCAAATCATTGTATTAGACTGTTGGGCAAGGGACTGGATTTATCTAAACTTTGGCTCAGCAATGCCTGTTACAAATGTTTTGCCCACGTTGTAGATTTTGGTTGAAAGTGTTGAGTAATTACTTATATTATCTTTTCCATTAAAATTAGTGGCAATATCTTAATCTTTTATTAGTTGATAATTACCAAGGACTTTTTTGATGGCTCTATTTTAGGAGGTTGGGATGAGACATGTGGGCTGCAAAATCCAAATCTGCAGTCCCATCTCTCAGTTCTGAACTGCACAAAACATTCTACTCCCCACCATTTTTTTAAACAACCAGAGTCTACCCCATTGATAATTACTCATAAAAAAATTATGGCCTAAATGAGTTTTTCTAGTTTCTGCAGAACTAACAAGGATGTAGCTAATTGTAATATGAAAAGACTTGGAGTCAGAATACTTGAACTTATGTATTATCTCAGCAGCTTTCTTACTGTAGAAACTTGGGCAAGTCACCTGATCTCATAAAGCCTCAATTCCTTATCTGAAAAATGGGCTAAGATGTATCTGCCACCTCTTTCACGAGCTTATTGCAAGGATCAAATAAAAATATGTGTGCAAAATGCTTTACAAACGTAGATCACTATATGAATCTAGGCTACTATCATTACTGAGGGGAAAAGAAATCCTCTGAGGCCCCCTGAGCTGTGCGTCATTACTAACCAGTCACCCTCCTTCTAAGCTGACAGTCTGTCTTCATCAACACTGAGATACCTTCAAAATTCAAGAGGATTAAAAAGGATGAAAAACAGGTCTTACTTTTCATTTGTAAAAGCCTTTCTCCCTAGCAGATGCATGGCTTGTCTGTTTTTGCCTACTGAATATTCAATGCACAGATCTTAATATTCTGTATATAACTCTGCATCTGTGGATTTAACAAAGAGGAGATGGCAAGAAATTTAACGAAATCCAAACAAATATCACCCTTCCCCCATTATTAAAATGCTTTTTCTAAACATGCTACAGTTCTTCTATGTGCCACTATTTCTTTGTAGTAATGACACCTCTTTATGTTTATTGCTTAAAAAAAAAGCTTCTCTTGGGGGGTGAGGGTGGGCGTAGTAGAAGCATCTCCCTTTTCCCAGAGAAGGGAATGATTAAGAACAGGTTAAGGTACATGACTAGGGAAAGTATTTTTCAGGGAGTGAGTCAAACTTTTATCTGTTACATGAAAGAAATGTTTTCAATAAGCTATATTTAATAATTTGTAATTATTCCTTATAGAAAGGTGCTATGATGGCTCACCCTTCTCCCTTTCTAACCTCATGCATCTTCTGGTAGTACCATCATTAACCTCCTTGGTCCTTGCAGAGCCATGTTCTCACTCTGTGCTTCTGGCATGAGCCCAGTTTTCAACTGACTCAGGGAATACTGTCAGAAGAATGTGTATTTATGGAAAGGTAGAAGGAAATCTGTCATCATGGTCTCTCCTTCACTTTTTCCACACTGGTGTGGGCAAAATTGCCAAGTGACAAAGATCTGAAGCAGTCTAGGTTCACATGTAAATAGAGAAATAAATGGAAGTCAAGGCCTGGCCTTTTGTCAGCCTGTGGGCACCTGGACTCTGTCTGACAGTACAACACAATGCCAGGACTATTTGGTAGGAAAGGGTGTCTGTATGCTTAGGAGGACAGACTTTAGAGCTGTCTCCTGGGAAAGTGGGCAATCAACAGTTTACCAAGTTGACTCTAAAAGGAGGAAGCCAACCTAGAATCTAGCATTTTGACTAGTTCTTCTGTCATTCATTTTGATTTGGGTGTCCTTGGAGATTTTCTTTTTCTCCCTCAGCACTCCTCCCCCCACTTTTAATAAATCTTGCCACCTCAACATGCGAGGGCTCCTTTTCTGACTTTGATATCCAAAAAGAGTCTGATTAGGGATGTCATTTTGTCAATGTAAGCCTCAAAAGAAGCTGAGGTTACCTTTATTCCAATGAATAGGTACACTATTAAACTATGATATCTATCTCTTTGAAAAAAGTTATTCAATTTGGAAGGCATAAATTATTAGTAAAATTTGAGAAGGAATAGTTCTGGGCATGAAGTCAGAAAGATTTGATTTCAATTTCTGCTTCAGACACTTTTTAGCTATGTGACCATGGGCAAGTAATTTAACTTCTCTGAGCCTTGATTTCCCCATCTGTAAATTGAGTAGGATGGACTTGATGGCTTCTTGGTTCCCTTTCAGCTCTAAGTTTATGATTTTATGATGATCCTATGTTTTTATGTTGTGACAGTGGCTGAGTCAACACCGACACATTTACATTAATAGAACTTCAATGTCCAGAGTTATGAGCTTTGCTATATTCTGTTCTGGTCAGACCACATCTGGAACATTTTTGGGTGCCATATTTTAGGAAAGACATGGACAAGTTGGAACAGGTCCAGAAGATTTTGACCGAGATAGTAAGATTATCAAAAACCATACGTTACATCGATCAGTTGAAGATAATAGGATAGTTAGTCTCCAGATGGGAAGAGTTAGGATGGCTGTGATAACTTTCAAATATCTAACAGGCCGTCATTTGGAAGAGGTAGCTAGGTGGCACAGTGGGATATAGCACTGGGCCTGGAATCAGGAAAACCTGCATTCCAGTATGGCTTTAGACGCTTACTAGCTGTGTGACTTTGGACAACCTCTGTTTGCCTCAGTTCCTTCAACTGTGAAATAGACATAACAATAACACCTATCTCCTGGACTGATTTTGAGCATAAAATGAGACAATATTTGTAAAGTCTTTAGCATAGTGCTTGGCACATAGTAGGTACCATATAAGTGATAGCTGCTTATTAAGAGGTATGACAACTAGAATGCCTAAACTGTCCAAATTCCATTTGGATGTTCTGTTACACGAAGCCCACTGTTTTCTTGTCTTATTTATTTTTATTTCTTATTTTGGGTTTAGGACATTCTTCTTATAGTGCTGTTGTTTGTATAGTATCATTTTGACTTTCATTTTATATTTTTACTTAGCTCAGTTCTGGCTAAATGCTTCTGTCATCACTCTTGCCAATGCTTCCAGTCCTTTGTCCAGCATCTCCTGTCAGCCTTTCCTACTTGCGTCATGTTCACTCTGATGCTCCACCTCATTTGGTCAGGTCTCTGATTTAAAGGATCTGTAGGCAAGGTCACCTGCATACAAAACTGTGAGATAGATTTGGTTCCTAGGTCTTTTCAACTTCTTCATTGTCCCCTTTCCTCCTCCTTTTTGGAATTTTCCTTCTCCCTAACCACCCATAAGCACCTAATGTTTTCCTATTGGCTTTCTTCTACTCTATAAGATTTGTATGATTTTATTTTGAGCGAGGTTGTTGATGAGTGACAGTGGCATGTTATAGATTGCACTTTAACGATGACTGAGTAAAACTCACATTTACATAGCACTCTAGAGTCAACAAATCCCTTTTCTTATGAGAAACAAAATTCCGAACTAGGAAGTTTAAGGATTATTATCATTTTGTAGATGAAGAAACTGAGGCTCAGACAAATTAAGTGACCCTAATAGTAAGTGGCTGTAGCGGAATTTGAACCTATGTCTCAACTCTAAGTCTGATGCTTTTTCTACTGTATTTTGCTGCTACTCAGTCGTTTTTCAGTCCTCTCTGACTCTTGGTAACTTCATTTGGGGTTTTCTTGTCAAACATACCAGAATGGTTTGCTGTTTCCTTCTCCAACTCTATTTTAAGAGAAACTTGTAATGCCTTAGCCCAAAAAGTGATAGAGATTGTAAGGATGAAAGATAAAGTGAATTGCTCAAAGTCACACTACTACTAAATGTCTGAGGTGGAATTTGAACCCAAGTTTCCTGACTCCAGGGCCAGCATTCTTTCTAATACTTTAGGCTCCCTCTAAAACAATTTATTCTTTGCCAGGAGAGCACCTCTTCCTCAGAAACAAAAGAAGTAAGGGTGAGAGGATGGCAATTCCAGCTCTTTTACTTACCTTTTCATATATAATTTTGGGCAAACTGTTTGAGCTCTCTAGGCCTCAGTGTACCCATCTGTAGACTAAGGAACAGATAGTCATAGGAACAGATGATCTCCTAGGGAAACTTCCATCTCCAAATCTAAGATCCTATAATGATGACAGAATTTTTTAAGTGATCAAGAGGTCAGTTGAGGGGAGTTTTCTCATCAGATGGCATTACTCCTCAAAAAGTAGGTGGTAAGGGCATTTAAAAGTGGGTTTAGGAGGCTGAGGAGATAAGAAAAGGTGTGGAAGGGATCTTGTGGGACATATGATAAAAACTAAGTAAAACAAGTAAAAGAAATGCCAAAAAGCCAGTGAGGCTAGGCTGAAGTAATATAATACATATTAAGAATATAGGAAATTAACATGGCTCTATGACTTTCTCTGGAAATCTTTAGGATATGGGGAACAGGAAAGGCAGTCTGTTATGGTCAAAAGATAACTGAATTTAAAGTTAGAGAACATGGGTTCAAAGCTGGGTTCTGCTGACTACCTCTGTGACATATAGCAGTCTTTTAATCTCTCTGTTTATTCATTTATAAGAGTTCTGAATCAATTGAAATCTAAGGTACCTTTTAACTATGAATATATGTTCTTACATGTAGACAAAAGACAGTGGAGTGATTACCTAGGATTGAGGACTAATAGGACAAGAGATTGAGGGATTCTAAGGCAGTAGTAGCATGCCAAAGAAATAGCTGACCATAGACTTCAGCATAGTTAGGAAGGTAAGAGAATCAGAAAAGAGGCAATATGCTAGAAGAATAAGAAAGGAAAAGTGGTCTTGAGAAACATGAAGAGCAAGTTTAGGAGGAGTGAGTGACTAGATGTAATGGTATGGGGTTGCTGTTAGAGAAGGAAAGTTTCAGTGTATTGGAGACAGAACAATACGAAGTGGTGAAGTCCTAAAGCCTAGGTTCTATGTGATAAATGTATCCTACCTAACTCTTGGAGTACAAGTCTGTAGAGACTAATAAGCTGCCTACCATTATTATTAATATTTTGGTAGCCAGCTCAGGCCAGGTGTCATATCCAGGAAGCAGGTTAACATAAATTAATAATTGTAAATGTAAAGAATTAATTTAAGCCCCAAAACATGGGGATTTCCTATCATCTGGCTGACAAGCGAAAAATTGTGTCTTCTCATATGAGGCATGTCTATGTTTATGTGTAGTTGAAGTGGGGTAGAATTAGAAGTTACTGGAGTAGAAGAGGGACAAGAACTTCAAGGGCAGGATACTTGAGGAGTCATTGACATGGGGATAGTTCAAGTTTTTGAAGTGGAAAATGCAATGGCTGGGAAGACAGGACTTGAAATCATTAGGGAAGGGAGGAGATTATCCTAGGATTTGGTGCACGAGTACCTGAGGCAAGGGTGGGGACAAGGTGTCATATAATCTGCTGACATGAACCTCAAAATGAATGACCAATGGACAACAGTCCGGAAGAAGCCATGGAAGGGACAAGAAAAATGTGGATCCTCAGAAGATTGTCAAGGAGTGAGTGGAGAAGAAAACTCCTTTGGATAAGGTTGGCAGAGATCCTGTGTTTCCAGAATTTATTATTTTGGAAATAGAAGAAGCAGATCAGGAGAAGATCAAGGAGGAAGGGAGGTTTAAAGGGTGCAGGGATTCTTAACTTTTTTTTTTGGTATGTGCAAGTGAACCTTTAGGAATTTGGTAAAGTCAGTGCATTCTGTAATATAATGTTTTTAAATGGGAGATGACTTATGACTCATTACATTTCTGTTTTTTTTTCTTTAATTGAATTGTTTAAACTCTCTGTTTTTGTTTTATTAATCTTGTTATTTTATATTTAAAAATTCATCCAGCTCATTCAAGTTGTCAGTTTTTTTAGCATATAATCGGGCAAAATAGTTTCTAATAATATCCTTTATTTCTTCCTCATTTGTTGTGAATTCATTTTCATTTTTTATACTAGTAGCTTGTTTTTTCTCTTTCTTGTTCTTCAATTAAATTACCAAATGATTTTTCTCAAGTTCAAAAAAATCACATTCTAGTTTATTTATTTATTCAATGATTTCTAAAACCTTTTTTGAGCTGTTCTTTGATTTTCAGGATTTTTATTTTGTTGTTTAGTTGGGGTTTTAATAATTTGTTGTTTTTCTAGCTTTTTAGTTGCATGCCTAATTAGTTGATCTGTTCTTTCTCTTTTGTGGATGAAAAGGTTTAGATATATGAAATTGCCCTTGAGTAGTTCTTTGGGCTGAATTCCCTGGATTTTAGCATGTCAGCTCATTGTTGCCGTTATCTTCAACAAAATTATCTATCATTTCTGTAGTTTGTTCTTTGACCCACCAATTCTTCAGGATTAGGTTATTCAGTCTCTAGTTAAATTTTAATTCTCTCTTCAATGGCCATTTGTTGAATACAATTTTATTGTAATGTGTTCTGAAGGGATGTGTTAAATGTTTCTGTTCTTTTGCATTTATAAGAGTTTTATATTTTAATATATCTTTAGTTTTTCTAAAGGTCCAATATACAGATGAAAAATAGATATACTATTTTATATTCCTAATCAATAATCACCAGAGATCTATCATAGCTAACTTTGTTTCTATTCAGTTTCTTAAATGCTTGATTATTTTTCATTACATTTGCATAGATTTCAAAGGAGTATATTGAGAGTCTCTCATTATTATAGTTGTATTGTGTATTTATCCTTGTAATTCATCTAGCTTTTCACTTAATTATTTAAAAGCTATACCATTCACACATGTGAATTATTGACATTAATTCGTTGTCTATGGTACCTTTCAAAATCAAATCTATTTTTGCTCTTGCCTTGTATTAAATCATGATTGCTTTCTTTTCTTTTCCTTTTTTTTGAGCTCACCTAAAGCAAAACATATTTTGCTGCAGCCCCTTATTTTAGTTCTGTATAAGTCTTTATGTTTCAAGGTTTCTTGTAAACAACAAATTATTGAATTCTGCTTACTAAACCATTGTCATCCTCTTCTATTATATGAGTGAGTTCATCCCCTTCACATTCACAGTTATGATAGTTAATTGTGTATTGTTCTTCAAACTATTCTCTTACACTTTTCTTTCTCTTTACTACTTTTTCCTCTTTATAAAGGAGAGGGTCATGGGACTGGAGTGTGCTCAGCACTAATGCTTTCTGCTTTCTGCAATCAGTTCCGTTCCCTTAGCCCTCTTTCCCTACAAAGACTCTAATCACAGGCTCTCACCTGTTCCATCTCTTTTTTTAACCTCCTCTTTGTGATCCCCCGTCTGAACTCAGGGCTTGTTTTGTTTATAGTTAATTTCTCCCTGAATATGCCTATCTTCTTATTTTCTGTTTTTCTCCCTCCCAGTTTCCTCCTGTTTACACATTGGATCCAATGTATTTCTACTTCAAATTCTTTATCTGTATGTGTTTGTGAATGTGTCCTTAGATAGCAAGAGAATGTAAAATGTGGGATTCAAAAGATCTCAGAATTTCAAACTAGAAAGAACCTTGGAGATGATCTGGTCCAACATAATCTTTATCCAAATGAACTGAAGTCCTTAGATGTGAGATGACTTGGCTAAGATTATGTAGGCAGTAAGCAGCAGCACTGGAATTCTAAATAGAATCTCCTGATTCCAAACCAAGTGCTCTCAATGATTAATCAGTGTATTTAATTTATATGTTGATTAAGCATACACTATGTACCAGGCTCTATGCTAGGTATTGGGGATAAGGACATAAAAGCCCCTTCTAGGTATGATTCTCTAAGAGTTCTATGATGTATGACTCTGGAATGTTCGCTTCTTACCAGTGAAATAAACAGCCATCAGAAATTAGTGAGCTGATATTTCCTCCATGAATAACTTTCGGGAGATTGCTTGCATTGCCTTGCATATTATTTAAGTTCAAGGCAGTAATTCGGCTTAATTATGAAAGAGAAAGAGAGCTAAGTGCCAGGAAAGGCAAAGGAGAGCCTCTCAAATATCTCCAGAATGATCATTTTACTACATTACGTAGGAGGTCATACAGGGAGCCAGTGTGTTCCAATGGAAAGAGTACTAGATTTGGAGTCAGAGGACATGGGTTTGAATCCTGGGTCTGCCACTTATGCCCTTTTTAGAGTCCCCAGCTAATATGGCTGTCCCCTCTATATCACACTGTATCTACTTCATGTGTGTGTATATATATATATCTGTATATACACACACATATATATCTGTATATACATGTGTGTTGTCTCCCCAGTTAGAATATAATCTCCCTGAGGGCAAGGACTATTTTGGCTGTTTCTTTGTATTGGTGCTTAGCATAGCATCTAGCACGTAGTGATGACTCAAAAAAAGCTTGCAGATTGATGTGCCTTCGTGAAGGGTTATTTAACATTGCCATGCCTTGTCTTCCTCTTTTGTAAATTTGGGAGTTGGACTAGAATGTTCTTTAAGGTTTCTTTCAGCTCTAAATCTATGATTCTAGGACACGAGTATGGTCTGAATGCACCATTATATCCAAAAGATTATTTCTCCTGTTTTCTTATTTTCTGCATGATTTGTAGTGAACATATTGTAAAAGGAAAAGAAAACTTCAACTTGAGAATGTCACATCACTTTAAAAATGAATGATGGCTCTTGGCATTGTCCCAGCTGTGCTTAAGAGGTCATAATTTGTGCTAATTCAGGGGTAATTTCAGAATGTCTAGACTGTGACCACATAGCACAGGGTGGAGTGTGAGGCTGGGAATAGTCTGGTCACATTGGCCTATGCAAAATGCTCCCAAATGAATACATTGCATATAAGAGTGACCTGGTGGTTCAAAGTGGTGACAATTTTAAAAGAAAACTTGCCATAAACATGAATATTAAGAAACATCTTCTCTCTTTTTGTACACTAATCTTTATTTGGGTGGTGGATGAATGGGAAAGAATGGAAACAGGCTATAATTTCTTTGGTACAGGGAATTTCAGCGAGAATAACCTCCCAGCAGTGTATTTACTCTACACTTACTCTACAACCTAGATTTTGATGCAATTCTGTAGCGGCAAGTTAAGTGGCTGGTCCAGGATCACATGGTTAGGATGAATCAGTGGTGAAAGGTGAGCCATACTTCTGGAACCTACTATGCTCAGTCCTATACTACATTTTCTGGGTACATATCTTCTTTATTTCCACAATTTTGTAAGCTCTAGAGAGAATAAATGGGTTTTACTTCTCCTGGTGTCTCTCCTGGGGCCTAGCAAAATGCATGGTATAATGTAGGTGCTAAATAAGTTTTTATGGAATGAATAAAAGAATTAAGGTATGAATGAATTATTTTTAATAACCTCAACTTGTAGTACTCTCTTTAGGAAATATAGTTGATAACAAATTATAATTGAAATCATGTTTCTTTGTTTTATTGGATAAGCGTAAGAGAGACTTAAAAAAGAAAATGAAATAACATGAAACAAGGTTGTAAACATAGACTGAAGTAAGATTGTGAAGGGCACTAGACACTAAAGATTTTAAATAGACTAATAAAGATTTCTGAGGAGGGAATCGACATGGTCACATGTGTGGCTGAGCAAGATTGTCTTGGTTGGAATATGGAGGACGAATTACAGGAGACCATGGGATCAAGGAGCCCAATTAGGAGGCTACTACAATAGTCTTGATGAAGGGTGATAAGGCCTGAAACTAGCATGGTAACCCATATGAGAAAGGAAAAGGGAAAGCATTGAAGATATATTCTAGAAGTAGAATTGAAAGGACTTGGTACTTCATTGGAAATGACTTTTGATGGATAGCGAAGGGCCAATGATTACTCTGAAGTTATGAAGCTGGATGATTGAGAGAATGCTGGTACTCGAAAGTGAAATAGGGACTGTGGGAAGAGGAAAGGCTTTAAGACAGGAAATGAGTTCAATTTTGTACATGCCGAACTTGAGATGCTAAAGGAACATCCAAGTAGATATATCTGGCCAGCAGTTGACAATGTGGTTTTAGACTTCAAAGAGAAATGATCACTTGGAGATGCAGAAAGGATTCATGGTCTAGGTTAGAATTGGACTAATTGGTTTCTGAGGTCCCTTTAAACTTTATAATTATCTAATCTATTCCCTGTAAAATTCCATCTTTTCCACATTGGATTTGGAGTAAGAGTCAATGGCCAGTCACCAATCATTAATTGATTACTCAATTATGTGTCAGGCACTGTGCTAAGTGCTGGTTATGTAAACATGAATAAAAATAAACACAGTCTCTGACCTCAAAGTCTCTGACTTTACATTCTAATACATGAAAGAGAGCTGAAAAATGGGGTGGGGTGGGGTGAGTAGAGAAGGAGGTACCAGCACAGGAGAATGGTAACAACATATAGAGAGTCCGAAGCAGATCTTCTACAGGAAATGAAGGATGGCTGCTCTGTGCCCTTCCACAAAATGGGGATTTGGGGAAGAATTCACTAATGAAAGAAAGGGGAAGCTGGGGGTAGAATGATGTTCAAATCTTGACTTTGCTACTTACTAGTTGTGTGATCCTGGGCAAATCACTTCAGCTAACTGGGCCTCTGTCTTCATTGGTAAATGGAAAAGGTAGGATGAGATGTTCCAAATAATTATCCTAAGGGGCACATCAGGGCTCTTGTCTAAGTAGATGTGAATTATTACAGAGGAAATACACACAAAAGTGTGCCTAAAGTCACAACTAATTTCTGACAGGATTGTGATCAGTATGATAAAGTGAATGAAGAAGCAAATGGATAGTCAGGTAAAAATATAAACATAAGGGAATCATTCCCAAAATATCTGAATAATTCTGAAATAAGAAATGCATAAAAAAGCTCAGAGGAGTTGAAAAAATGAAACAAATTCACTTTGAATTGACAGAGATCATTTTGCTCCCCCCTGCAAAGTATTGAGTCACTTTTTTATGGTAATGTGGCTGCATAAGGGAAATGAGACGATAAAAAGCCATTTGGGGAAAGTATCTCTTTGGAGCCTCACGACAACCTCCTGAGATAGATACTGTAGCTATAGCTCTCCTAGTTTTACACAAGAGGAAACAAAGTCTTGGGGATTTCAGAGCTTACCTAGCAGCTCTCCTCATTTCATAGAGAAGTTAACTGAGGATTCACACAATTGGAGTATCTCATTCATGTCCGATTTCTCTTACTCTTACTCCATTACCTTCCTACCCTGGAGAAACTTCCACCTTGAGCCCTGCTCTCCTGGTTGGTGACTCCCCCAGGCCTCACACAGGCCTGAATTCACTTTCTAGACTCTTCCTTACTACCTGCCTTGAACTCCCTTACCTGCTCCTCCATGTATGTTTACTGTCCTCCCTCGTTAGAGTGTTAGCTCCTTGAGAGACTATCACTTTGTTAATATTTATGTCCCTAGTGCTTAGCATACTCTCTCTCTCTCTCTCTCTGTCTCTCTGTCTCTGTCTCTCTCTCTCACTCTCTCCCTCTCTCCCTCAGCAGCTGCATGGTGCAATGGATTGAGTGCCAGGCTTAGAGTCAGGAAGATGTAAATTCAAATTTGGCCTCAGAGTCTCGCTAGCTGCGTGACCTTGGGCAAGTCACTTAACCTCTATTTGCCTCAGTTTCCTCAACTGTAAAATGGAGAAACAATGGCACCTAGGGTTGTTGTGAAGGTCAAATGAGGTAATATTTGTAAAACACTTAGCACAGTGCTTGTCCCGTAGTAGGTGCTATGTAAATGCTAGCTATCATTATGTTTGTCTTTCTGATTATCTATCTATCTATCTATCTATCTATCTATCTATCTATCTATCTATCATCTATCTATCCATCCATCTGTCTGTATCTATCTATCTATCTATCTATCTATCTATCTATCTATCTATCTATCTATCTATCTATCATCTATCCATGCATGAAAGGAGAAAGGATTTTCTTCCACTAGGTAAAGCTACATCTTTAGTTTCTTAACGTGTGATTAGAGTCAGTCTGTTTCACCTTTGGGTAGACAAATCAGCTTTAGTATGAGCTAAACACCTACTGGTAGTGAGGAAAATGGAGCTCAATAAACTGTTAATTGGAAATCATTTGAGAAACACAGGTAGCTGTCAATACAATACAAGCCAATAGCTTAGGGAAAACAGATCATGCTGCTATTCTCACAGGGAAATGGATTAAATTGAAATGATAGGCCAGCTTAATGAAAATGGCGCCATGAAGGTGCAAAGATGTTGGACCTGGTCTTGTTTCCTCCCTTTCCAAATGATTGTCTCTCTCCCCCCTCCACTCCTCCCGCCCCAACTGTATTCTTACTGTTTAAAGCACTAAGAATTTAGTCAAGAGCTTTTATTTCTCAGAGACCATTTTAATTCCTCTGGAGAGACTATCGCTAGACAGTAGATGTCACTGCTCTGAAATGGTCAGAAATGTTCGGGTCAGATTTTACCATTAATCTTATTAGCTAAAGGATGCTGTGCAAATCGCAAAATTTTCCAATCACTCTTGAAAGCACATACGATTAGCTCAGGTCCAGCCTATAGCTTAACAAGCACTTTTAAAACATGAATATAGATTCTCTCTTCTCGATTGTAGCAATTACTAAACAAATAGCAAATACAGTGTGCAAGGTGCTTTGGAGGAGAGCACAAGGAGGTCTAAAGAGTCAATCTTAAAGTATTTGCAATTTAATTGGGAAAGTTATTTATAGAATCAGCTGGCAGTGACTTTAGAAACTATCTAGTCCAACTCCTCTCATTGTACACATGAGGAAATTGAGTCCCAGACAGGTTAAAAGACTTGTCCAAGTGACAGGATCAGGATTTGGACCCATGCTTTCAGACTTTAAAGCTGATGTTTTTTCTACTGTACCACCCTGCCTCAAGAGATTATTTTTAAACAATCCAGTACATCTGAATGGCTTAATCGCCCTAGTACAATTTTATGAATGTCATTCAGCTGTTCAAAAACTCTTAGTAGTTTTGCATCATGGGCATATTAGAGTAGAAACATTTAGCCTGACAACCAAGAGCCTTAATAATCTGGTTCCTATATGCAACTTTTTATTTCTCTCTCTTACCTCCTGGAATCCCTGGCTTCCTTCAAGTTCAAATCTTACCTTCTACACGAAGGCTTTCAGGATTCCAATGTCAGTGCCATCCATCTGTTCATGATCTCCAGTGTGTCCTTTCTATATCTTATTTGTACATAGTTATTTGGGTGTTGTCTATCCCATTCGACCATGAGCTCTTTGAGCCATGTCCAGCTGCTTGTGACCCCAGTGACCATAGCCTCTAAGCCCTTCTATCTTTCCAGGTTTGTCCAAGTTCACGGTCATTGTTTCCATGACACTATCTATCCATCTCATCCTCTGCCGTTCCTTTTTCCTTTTGCCTCCAATCCTTCCCAACATCAGCGTCTTTTCCAATGAATCTTGTCTTCTCATTATGTGGCCAAAGTATTTCAGCTTCAGCTTCAGTATTTGACTGTCCAGTAAATAGTCTGAATTAATTTCTTTAAGTATTGACTGATTTCATCTCTTTGCTCTCCAAAGGACTCTCAAAGTGTTCTCCAGCACCACAATTTGAAAATGTTGATTCTATGGCACTCAGCTTTCTTTATAGTCCAACTCGCAAAGCCATACATTGCTACTATGGACTAGTTTTTGCCTTTCTTCACATCCCCCAACTTAGCACAGTGCCTGACACATAGTATGTACATAAGTGTTTGTTGACTTACTGACTCTAGGAAAACGCCCACACATTTCCCCACACTTGTGGCAGTCAGATTGCCACCACTGGGTTTGCTCACTTTGTAACTAACAGCTTAGGCAACTTTTAAATCCAATTCCAGTATTCTCTCCTCCCTGGAGGGATCTCGAGTATATTAAGCAGAAGTGAATAGCATTGTGAGGTCCATATAGCAGTGGAAGGTCATATCTATAATTGAACAAGCAGCTGAGAATTGAGGCAATAAGATGAGCAGACAACTTATCTTAGGAGGAAATAAATGGGAGGACTCTAGTGTCACTGGTCCCAAGATAGATTTCATATATCTATGAACAAAGAGTTAATTCATCTCTCAGTAGTTGGTGATGCTCTTCTAAGAGATAGACATTTTTAATGTGGGACCTGTGAACTTAAAAAAATGACAACTATTTTCCAATATAATTGGTTTCCTTTGTAATTTTATGTATTTTATTTTATTCACTTAAAAGCATCATTCTGAGAAAGGGTCCAAAGGCTTCACCAGACTGTCAAATGGGCCCATTACACAAAAAAAGTTAAAAACCTTATCTAGATACTTCTCTAGGTTGGTTCTTAGACAGCAGATGTAGTCTGTCATTGTATCAGACCTTACTGAAAGCCTTTTCATTCAAGACCTTCTTGAAATTATAGTCTACTGATTTAACTCAACAACCCAATGTCACCTCCTTACTTTGATGAAGTATCTGAATACGTCTTTTGTGGAGACTTTCAAGGTCACGTATAGAGGTTCAGTTTATGTCTATCTATCTATCTATCTATCTATCTATCTATCTCTTTCCATCTGTCTATCTATCTGTAGTGTGTATGTATGTATGCATGCATGCATGCATGTATGTATGTATATATATATATATATGTATACATATGTATGTATATGTATGTATTACCTTTGGTCTCATTGACTTTGGTTATTCAGGCTCAGTTTTACTCAACTATCTTCTTTTAACAATCACATGGTGACCTGAATAGAAATTTTCTAACATCTAACTACTAAAAAGGTATTTTACAGAAAAGAATCATTATTTTTTTCCAAAAAAGTTTATTGAAAACCAAAGTATTTCACATATTCCCTTCAAATTAGTCAGCAAAAATTGCTCAGTCTCTTCTACATCAGCTCGCATAGGTTGAAGACACCCCAGATAGCTCTGCCAGCAGGAAAGAAAGACAAAGGAATAGATAAAAATGATTTCATCAGAAAGATCGTTGAATGAAACAAAGATATTAATAAAACAATGAACAATTTCTATCTCTCGATAAATCACCTGCTACTGAGAGCATGGACAGCCCTTGTAGTATCCATTG